>NC_059352.1:21843203-21993203 GCF_019703515.2 Myxocyprinus asiaticus
CAACAAACTTACCAACATTTGATGCGGCCAAATTCCAGTTCCGAACTTATCTTTTCCCTTCTTCAAACATGTGATGGAGAACAAAGACGAGCAAACTCAAAATATTGGAGGCTACCGGAATATTGCTCACTCACATTTCCAACTCAGTGAACAAACAATAATAAACAAAGTCCAAATATACAATAACAATATTAATTTATTAAGTCTAGGGGTTCATTTAAAAGGGGAAACAAAGAAATGGGTGAAGAACAGGTAACATAGAAAACATAGGTCCAGCTTCTGAGGCACCCTGCAGGAAGTTAACCCAGGAGGGAAAAGGGGCTCCTCCTCCAGACAAGGATTGGACATCTTAAATAGGCAAATCCCAATTTAAAGCAGGTGTAGTCTCTTAAATAGTAGCCTGTAGAAACATAGGAAAACTCAAGAGAAAAAACAAAACAAAAACAATCAAGGCAGGGCTATAACACTGAGGATCAGTGTTATAGTAACCAGTTAAGCAATGAGCTATGAGAGGCTGTGCATTACAGTGATTTACCCTAACCATGGTAAAATCACAATATCACATGGACTTGAGTGGTTTATAGCTGTTATAAAAAGCTACCAATAACACTATAATAAAAATGCACCAATGTTCAATAAATATGGTCTCATAGAATCACATTACTCTACCTTAGGCCTACATTTTTGCAAAATGATTTTTACATGGCTCGTTGTACGAATTACAGCAGTTTCCTGGTAAAATGAACACTTGGGGCTCTACAACAACTATGACTTTCACACTAATCCCAAGTAAAAAGGCAGATTATCACTTCATAAACACTTTTCACCCTGTTCCTCACATAATGTTAACTTATGACATCTAAACACTTTTACTATGGTGCGTGACATTAACGTTTTCATTACACATTTATAAGCTTGTTCAAATGTGAAATTGTGCTATAGCTCAACTGTTTGAGCGTTCCACTTCTGATGCAAAGGGCCGGGGTGCGACTCCTAAAGAGTCGACATGTGAGCCAAACTTGTCATAGAAGCATTACAAAATTACTTGGTTGCTTCAGATGTTTTTATCATGTCACATTTTCTTTTTATGACACTATCGGTTAGGTTTAGGTTAAAGGTTTAATGTAAGGAAAACCTTACAACATTACGTTGATTTGGTCACACTTTATATTAGGTGTCTTTAACTACTATGTATTAACATTAAAATGCATACAGTGTACTTATTGTGTAACTATATGTAGGGAAATTTGGTTAATGTAGATGTACATGTATGGGTTAAAGTGACAGCGTACCTCCATAATTATGTAAGGAAATTTATAATGGAATTAATTGCGTTCGACAACCATTATAACAAGTATAAATGACAAATAATATGATTATTTGTCTGAATAAAATTCTCCACCATTAAAATCGTAATACAATGGATCGATGTATCTGCTCACAATTTCTATTGTAAGGAATTAGCTTTATTAAGGGAGTTATGATTAATTCACTTATTGGAGTAATATTATTCTCATGGCTTATTGAAAATAATATCACAAATATTTTAGGTATAGCTTTAGGGCTGGATCTTCAAGTGACAAAAATCAAGTGACGAGATTATTTATCAAAATATACCACAGTCAAACATAAAAACTAATCTAACACATACAAACATGAAACAGGTTGATGAGTAAAGTGAACAGAGTGATGGAAATTATTTATACAGAGAAAAGGAACTTTATGGAGTCTGTAGACAATGCCTTAAGAACCATTGATTGTTCTTTGAGTCTGAATCGATTTGCAATCAGATTACCCAAAGTATTTAAATAATACACCAGCACTTTCAGCAAAAGTCTGGAGATGTACTTGCGTGTCATTGTGTTTCCTTGCGTTGCTTGGTTCTTTGGCTCTTGTAGAAAGTTTGGGTGGTTCCGTCGATGCTTGGACTCTGTTAAGATCGTGGATCATTTTTGTCTGTTGCGTCGATGGATGATGAGGGCGTTGAAGTGAGGCCTTCCGCAGGGAGGACCGCCACATGTGTGTCGTAGCACAGAGAAGAGAAGGGCTTCCTCTGAGCTTTACTCCGAGCCTTCCTGGACTTCTACATTGCACAGAGCTTGAGGGGCAAGAGGCTACAAGCCACGAGGGCAAGAGCGCAGATCTGCAAAGAAAGTGAAGTACGGAGAAGAGAGCAGAAGAAAAGGAAAGAAAGGGCCGTTCCTCCTTGGTACGAGAGTTTTTGCGTTGAGATTGGCCACACCCCAAAGGTGTCCTGAGCCAGTCAGAAGTGCCTTTTTGGAGGCACATGGTAATTTCTGTCCTTCCTTCTGATTGGTAATTTATGAGCCTTTGTCTGTGAAGACTCCTGTTTCCTGCTCAGTATAGGGCAATGTTTAATCATGACCTTTTATATCTTGAAAACAGTGCAAGAGACATGACATTCAACATTCTCTATGTAAACAAGCAAGCATTTACATACTAAATATGACATACTTTCATGAATATTCCATGTGTAAGTAACAAAATGTGAAAATACATGATTACAAATCATAATGGTTAATTCAGTGGTTTTCCAACATGGCTAATACATTATACGCTATGAGAAACATGATTGTCAGGATATATTATCAGGTTAAGCCTTGAATAAGAGTTCTAGGCACTTTATCAGATTATGTACAGGATATGATTACAGTAAAGTAAGTTTTGCGATTGTGTCAGAGGTTATAGATTCAAATGCTGTTTGCAGGAAACGATCACAATGTCTCATGACCTGATGAGTCTAGTTTAAGTGTAGCAAATTGGTTTATATCGTAGGACAAAAAGAGTGTGTCTTATCCTCTCCCAGTGTTTCCAGGGAGTGTGATCTAACTCGTAGTGGTCATAGGGGATTCCCTGATTTACAACATGTATGAGAAGGGATCCTCTGCATTCACAGATCTTCTTTTGTTTGTTTTATTGGCCAAATGTGGTTCATCTCATTTGGATGGGTCATTCCAGACTTTAGGGAGCCATTTTGGCAGCTCTTAGTTTTATGGCTTTGAGGAATTTCGAGGGTTAAAAGGTTGGGTTTTCTAGATTCAAGTCATTTTGCTTATAAATTTTCTTGCCTTCAGTCACTCCATATATGTTGTTTTGCATAATTCTCACAAGATTCACATTTGCTGCTACTGAGTTTGAGGTACGGATAGGGGTAGGGTTAGGATTTAGGTAAGGGTTTAGGGTAAGGGTTGGGTTAGGGTTAGATTAGGGGTAATATTAACAGTGTAACTACAGGTGTAATTAAATGCAGGGTTAGGTTAGTGTTAGGGTTAGGCCTAACTGTAGGCCGTTTATGCTTGCCAAGCAACATAGCATCTTGGGACATTAATGCTACCTTCATGTACTATCGGAATTTTCGTAAATACAAATTTCCCTCTCAGTAGTTGCACGTGAATGACCCCTCAAGTCGTAATTATGACTGGGAAACAATTGAGAAACTTCAGAGTTTTCGAAATGGGGTAGTCGTAAACTTTCAACATGCCGGAGGAGAATACAGTTTCTGTAGTGAATGGCAGGTTTTATACATTTTTTTTAAATATAGCTAATTGTTAGCACTTGCCATTTTGGTCATATTCATTTATGTATATCAGCAACCATTTGATGCATGTTGTAAATTTTTACACCTTGAAAATAGATTGTATTTGACCAAAATTTTATTATCATCTGCAAGCTAACTGATATAGTATGTAGTATAGTAAAATTATATGAGTGTATTATGGTGTCACAATAAAAGTTCCTCAAGAAATATTTATGAATGAACCTTGCATTCCATATTTCCTGTTCTTTTCAACAACAAAGCACTTGAATGCCACATACTCATAATTACCACTTCAGAAGTGGGAAGTAGGATAATTCCGATAGCACATGAAGGCAGCATAATATGGAATGTGTGATAACAAGTGTGTGTTTATAGTCATTCTTCAATGGCTTTGAAACAGACTTGCTGAAAAACCCTCTTTTTTTAAATCATCGACATTATTTCTCACATTTTTCTTTTAATAGCAATGTCCTCTCATAACAATCAAAAGCAATTCATTAAATCCTTTTGATTCTTTTTGATATTTCACATGCCCACCCCACACATCTAACAGTCAGTCTTTGCTTCTATTGTCTCCAGACTGATAGTGACCCGTAAGGTGGCCGGACGTCCCGTTTTTCCCGGGACAGTCCTGTATTCAAGCACTTTATCTAGTGTCCTGACTTATTCTGAAAAAATCGTGTTTTGTCCCATATTTCCCCTCTCCTGAAATTTCTCAATCGCCTTTGCAGCTTTCTCAGTCACATGAGTATTTTTATCAAAGGTAGCCAAGGATATGGCTTGTAAAACCAATAAAATCACACCATGTTATTTAAAGTACATGATTGGATTAAACTATCCAATCACAATCCCCTATCAATAGACGTCCAGTTAGTGAACTGATTGAAGAGTCAGTTTGAAAGAGCACACAGATGAAATTGCGGCTGGAAAAATGTCAAGGAAGCATGCATGTACATTTAATGAGGATATTCAAAAAGAGTTTACATTTCTAAAAAAGGAGTCACATACAGAGCCTAGTAAAGTGTGGTGTGAGATTTTTGGAGCTCGCTTTTCCATCATCCATGGAGGCCACACCGACATCACGCAGCATGTTCATACAAAAAAGCATGTGGATGCTGTTAAAAGTAAGTGTGCCACACCAAGTGTTAGCGATTTTTTTTGTGAAGCAAAGTTCAGAATCTGACAAGGTGCCCGCAAGTGAAGGACTTTTTGCTTATCATTCTGTTGTGCACAGCCATAGCTTTGCACATTCATAACCTGAGAGAAGTCTTACAGGCCAGGCTGGAGGAATCATTCATACACTCTGATATTAAAAAGCAGTTGGATGCCCTGGTTGAAGCTGGTGACATGCGAGCGGATGATTTCTTTTGTGCAATAAGAAACTTTTACTCAGCATCAGTGGATTACCCCCAAAATTGGAGCCACTCATTGAAGAACACAGAAAAACTTGAGTGGGCCCTACTGAGAGACATACGAGAGTGGAAAGACATTCAGAGCAGTCTTGAACACTTCTACTCCAGAATCCCCGCTCTCAGTTTGACTGACGAAACACACTCTTTGATGAGTGGGCTTGCGTGAAAAACATTGTCACATCACTGATTGGAACATGAACAAGACGGCCGTGTCTGAGAGATGGACAGACGTTTTTCGTGAGCTGGAGAGCAAGACCATCAACTTTGGAGTCTTAGCCAAGGTCGTGGAGTTTGTTTTATGCCTGCCTGGAACATCTGCATCTGTGAAGCGTGTGTTCTCATTAATGAATGCAGCATGGACACCGGATAAATCTTGACTCAGTGTAACAGTCATGAAGGCAATGCATTTCGTACATCTTAATTTTGGACTGGACTGCTCTGCATTTTACGATAAACTCTTGAAAGACAAGTGCACGCTGAGAAAAATCGCTGCAAGCAAAAAGTACAAGGTGACAACAGTTACAGATGCGGATGCACCCTCTACTTCGCATTGATCTGCGCCTAGGTAAGAATACTTCAATTTCATTTTTGCTGGGAGGGGGCTGTCCTGTTTTCCACAAGCAGGAATCTAGTCACCCTAGTGACCCATCTCATCCTGGCTTAGAGAAGCACACAGAGACTTGCTCCATTGTCTCTGTCTAGGAACCAGGCTGCTAAACAAGGCATCAGCTGTTGTATGGTGACCAGAGACAAGACAAGAGCGTGCTTTATGAATGGTTCTTTTTCAGATACCTCAGAGACCTGCAGTCAGAGATACTACACTGTGCTGCTTGAATAGAGAATGAATTGTGCGCCTGGTCTGCAACAATGCTTAGCATTCACACCTGTCGGGAAAGATGGTGTTTCCTTTAAATCTCCAAGAAAGTCGCAACATCATTAGCCAAGAGTAACATGAACCAAGAAGGAATACCGCTGTCTTAATTTGTGGATAACTAATGCACTGACAGGCATTTGGCCTATGAGAGACCTTGATGGACAATTTACACTGATTGGAAATACAGAGGATTACTTTTAAAATTGAGAGCAAAACCTCTACTGACAGGTCAGCCATTCAGAAGGTTTTCTTATCAATGCCACATTAGCCTTTGTAAACCTAAAGGAATCCAACCAATGGTAATTATACTTCCTTCAGAACTTTGTTCAAAGTCTCTTTTCCATGTCAAACTTTTTTGCTATCAGTTGCAAAAATAATAATCTCAATCTCATAATTATACATTTGACTGCACCACAGTGGCATCACTAAAGTGAAAAGGAGAGTTTCAAAGAAGCCCAATCCTGAGGTGATATAGAATATATCTAACCTTGAGGTCCTCACTGCCTTCACTCTATTGGGAAAATTACTGTACGTGAATGCACCAGCGAATGATAAACTGCTCACATGCCACATGCAGAAAGACTCAGACCGCAGATAGTGTCTAATTTTGAAGGGTGAGTACTCTTATGCTGTAACCCAAGGCACCCATCCTAGATGACGTTTTGGATACTATTTTGTAATAAGCTTTATAATTCAGTCCACTTAGACATGATTGAAGAACTGTCAAAACTAGGTTTAATTCATTTTTTTAACTTAAGTAGAGCCACAGGCTTATTATAGTAGGTACTGTATCATTCACATCTTTTACACTGGGCAGATGAGATAAGACAGGGTGTACAACAGCATGGTCTGTGTTCTCTGTCTGTATAAAATAACTGGACATGTAGAGGGGAATGAAATTGTTTGAAATGCACGAAGTCAGCAGACTGAACACATTGTGAATTCTGCGACAGTAGGTCGAAAGTTCTGCTGCTGAAATTGGTCTTGTTTTACCAATATTCTAACCACTGCCCCCAGTGGCCATAGCTGGAAGTGTTGTTAAAGTAATGGGCACCTGTGAGCTCCAGTTTTCGGGTGAAATGTCCACTGAGAGTGCGAGTTGTATTTTTTTGTTGTAATTGATGTATTACAGTCAACAGGATGCATATTTTATTAACTCTACCCACAAAACCTAAACCTAAAGGCTAATATAAACTTCTGTGTCGAACCTATGTCTGCGTAGCCTATGTCGTAGCCTGACGTGCACCTCTCCAAAAAATGTAACAATGTGTCATGCCACAACTGCTGTTATTAGTCCGCTTTGTAACCAGGAACCGTCCCCCAGCATGACAAAAAAGATATCTGATGTAGTGTTGCATTTTGTTTTTTTGTTTATGTTTCATGAAGTTACAAGCAAAAACCTGACAAAAGGACACATCTGTTTACTTACAACTTATAAATTCTAAAAGCTTTTTTCTCTGGCTTTTACTCAGTATATATTTGGTATGTGAGTGACACAATATTTGTTGTGTTCTACTTAAGAACTTTACAATCTGTATGATGTTTTAATCATATGTTTGACAGTATGGTGTAAAGTAAATAATCATATTTCATAAGTGATGAAAATGGAACACTTATAAGTTGTCAGCAAAATAAAAAGCACCTGTTCAGAGTTGTTTATATTGCCTATATGCATTAAGAAACTTCTAAGCTTTAAAACGACACCCATTTTGTTTTGGTCAAGTGCGTAGTAATTATTAATTTGAGGTTTTTTTTTTGCGTGGAGCGTCAAAAGTATGCCAAAATATTTATTTAGCATTATTTAAGCCAGTCAAGAGCAAGCATAGAGTATATGCCTGATTTATTTTCCCTCTGCATGGCAGACACCATCTATAATAATAAATAAAATGTCCTTAAATCTCAACATGTTCACATATTTTAATTAACTTGTTTTTAATGCTATAATAATTCAATAAGTACTTTTGAATCCACAGTGTATGTATGTGTAATCTTAAAGGACTGTTTTCATGGGCTGTCTTGTTTTCACTCTTCCATCTTCTCTGTTCATGCCTCACCTCAAACAGGGATGCAATATGTCAGTGATATAAGACTCAGGTCTTCTGGGACTTAATTAACACAGCTTCACACATGTACACAACCCTTATGGCCAAACATGTGCAAGGCAACAGACTTTGAACAAACATTGGAGAATAATGGCACTAGTCCTGGATTAAAAGGATAAAGAGTTGAACTAAGAGTACACTTTGGTCAGTGATTGTAATGTATGCATTTATTGTTGTTTAAGAGCAGATGCAACTGGCAGGCGCAGCAGTGCTGACTGTAAAGGCAAAGCCACTTACAGGATTGTAAAGACAAGCTGTCTGTCCTGCAACCTTGAGGGTCACAGGGACTACAGGGACAGGCCATTTGTAAAGGAATTAATGCCAGAGCCCATAGCAAGAGGGAAATTGTCTTCTTCTCACACTATTGAAAATCTTTATTCTCTTTCTACACACATTTTTTCCAAACACGGACGTCTCCAGCTATATTAACAGGCTTTAAACAACACAAGAAGTATTTAAATTAAGACAGGTTCTTTAGACACATCACAGATGGATTTTAAGAATAGCCTTTTGAAAAAAAAAATAATATTTAATTTGTTTTTACCATATACTGCTCTGGAAAAAATTAAGAGACCACTGCAAAATTATCAGTTATTTACTACTTATAGGTATGTGTGAGTAAAATGAACATTTTTGTTTTATTCTATAAAGTACTGACAACTTTCTCCCAAATTCCAAATAAAAATATAGTAATTCTGAGCATTTATTTGCAGAAAATGACTGGTCAAAATAACAAAAAAGATGCAGTGTTTTCAGACCTCAAATAATGCAAAGAAACTAACTTTATGCCACTCCTGGTGCAAAAATTCAAACAGCTCGGCTTTGTTTGGTGGCTTGTGGCCATCCATCTTCCTCTTGATCACAATCCAGAGGTTTTCAATGGGGTTCAGGTCTGGAGATTGGGCTGGCCATGACAGAATCTGGATCCGGTGGTCCTCCATCCACAAAGCTGTGCTGCTTGAATTTTTGCGCCAGGAGTGGCATAAAGTCACCCAACAGCATTGTGAAAGACTGGTAGAGAGCATGCTAAGTCGCATGAAAGCTATGATTGAAAATCAGGGTTATTCTACCAAATATTGATTTCTGAACTCATCCCAAGTTGAAACATTAGTATTGTGTGGTTTAAAAATGAATATGAACTTGTTTTCTTTGCATTATTCGAGGTCTGACAACACTGCATATTTTTTGTTATTTTGACCAGTTGTCATTTTTGGCAAATAAATGCACTAAATGACAATATTTTTATTTTATTTATTTGTCAGTCCATTATAGAATAAAACAAAAATGTGAATTTTCCTCAAACACATATATAGGGGTCCTAGCCAGTGTTATGATTGACAGACAGGTCATCCTTAGGGGATGGAAGTCAGCTGCAGCGCCCTCATTTCAGGAGTGGTGCACAGAGATGGGCAGGGTGGCGACATTTGAGGAGATGTCGTATAGAAGGCTAGGCAACCAGGAGTTGTTTGATAAAAAGTGGGGCAGCTATTTGGCATTTTTGGAGGGCTCTCGGGGAGGGGCAGTGGAGAGGGATTTATAGTTTTAAATGTGTGTTTATTATTATTGTTATTATTATTGTTATTATTATTATTTATTTTTTATTTTTTTATCTGCGTGTGTACTTGGGCTTTGACCACAGGGATGTTTGTTGGGGGTCAGGGTGGGGATAATGGTGTCTTAATTTTTTTCAGAGCTAATATATTCACTCACTTAACATTTTATTAGGAACACTATGGTTCTAATAAAGTGCCAAACATGGTCTTCTGCTGTTGTAGCCCATCCGCCTCAAGGTTCAACATGTTGAGCATTCTGAAATGATAGTCTGCTCACTACAATTGTACAGAGTTGTTATCTGAGTTGCCATAGCCTTTCTGTCAGCTCAAACCAGTCTAGCCATTCTCCACTGACCTTTCGCATCAACAAGACGTTTCCGTCCACAGAAATGCCTCTCACTTGATGTTTTTGTTTTTTGCACAATTCTGAGTAAACTCTAGAGACTGTTGTGTGTGAAAATCTCAGGAGATCAGCAGTTACAGAAATACTCAAACCAGCCCGTCTGGCACCAACAATCATGCCATGGTCCAAATCACTGAGATCAATTTTTTCCCCATTCTGATGGTTGATGTGAACATTAACTGAAGCTCCTGGGCTGTATCTGCATGATTTTATGCATTGCACTGCTGCCACACGATTGGTTGATTAGATAATCACGTGAATTAGTAGGTGTACAGGTGTTCCTAATAAAGTGTTAATTGAGTGTATATACATATACAGTGTATGTACATATACAAATTTGAAAGGGATAGTTTACCTAGAAATGAAGATTCTGGCATTATTTATTTACCCTCATGTTGCTCCAACCTGTCTGAATTACCTTCTTACATGAAACACAAAAGGAAATGATAAAAAATGTCTCCTCTTGTTTTCAAACCTATTGGGTTTGATATGATATGAGGGTGAGTAAATGATGACAGATTTTTAATTTTTGGGTGAAACAGTCCTTTAAAATGTGCTTGTTTTTTGGAGTGGTGAGAGTGATGTACAATTTAATGTACCTGATTCTTGTCTTCACCTTTAATTCTTCATTTTTTTGGTCCAATGACTGTTTAGCATGCTATTGCCTTTAACTTCTCTCTTTAACAGATGGGTAACATTTTAGGCTTGCATGTATTAGCCGCATAACATTTTTGTATGCATGGCATCTTCTTACCTAATTACTGTATCAACTTCTTCTCTACAGGAGGTTTTGCCAGACATCTTCTCACAGCTGGGACCTATCCTGAGCACCATTAACAGCAAAGATCATGTCAGAACTGGAGGATTATTCTTCTCCAAGGGGCCAATCATATCCTGACCCCGCACGCATCCAGCAGAACCTCCTGGAGGAGCAGGTGGAGCTCTGGTGGTTCAGTGAGCCACGCAAATCCTTATTATGTGACTGCGCCTCAGTGAGCCTAATCTTGGGCTGCGGACTGGGTGGCGTAGGCCTTCTTTCCACCACCACCAGTCTGTCCAGTGAATGGAGGTTGGGCACCGGTACAGCTCTTTGTCTTCTCGCGCTGGCCGTCCTCCTTAAGCAGTTGCTGAGCTCCGCTGTCCAGGACATGAACTGTGTACGAAACAGACGGCGGATCGACATGCTAAAGAGTGGCGGCTTATCTGACATTCTGGTGATGTTGATCATGGGAATCTCACTGCTTATTTGTGGGGCTGTGCTCCTGGATGTTGCTTTGGCCTACCATATGCCTAAACCTGGCATGGCACTGAATGACATGTTTATATCTGGGGTGGTGCTTTTGGTGGGTGGGAGTTTTACAGTGTTAGCAGTCGGGGTTTACTCCACAGTAGTTTTCCTCTTAGAGAGGACAGGGCCAGGACAAAGACGGTGGGAGAGGACAGTGGGGATCTTCTCCATTTCAGGCCAAATGCAGACAAGGAGAGAGACTGCTTCAAGCTTGGCTCGTCTGATATAGCCTAACAGAGCAACAGTGCTCGCCCACTTTTTCAGCCATCTTGATTCCAAAATGTTTTTCCTATTAATTATTTCTGTAGAGATTTCATAAAATTCTTGCAACCTAGTCTCATAGAGTGAACTTTACTATAACTACATTTTTGCAAACCGAGTTTTACATGCCGCTTTCTACAGTTTGCTGCAGTTTCCTGGTGAAATTAACATTAGAGGCGCTACAACAACTGTGCGTTTTCTTCACTTTCACACAAATCATGGGTACTATGGCTGTTTATGACTTTATAAACACTAATTTTTCACTCTATTACTCACACCCTGCTATGTTTTTACTGTATATCAAAACACTTTAACACATCATTTGAAAAACAATATTAACACTTGTATTACAGACCCACCTACATCTACACACTTATTCCAATGTGATTCACTTATGCGGTAGCTCAACTGATAGAGTTGGTCTATGTGAAGCGAAAGTGCCATAGAAGCAACATGAAATGACGTGGTTGCTTCAGTAAATGTGCTTTTCATGTTGAATTTTATTCTAAAACACTATCAGTTAGGTTTAGGCGTAGGTATAGTGTAAGGATGTCTGTTTTGTTCACCTCTCATTTATCTTTTCGAAAAATATTGCTTAGGTTTAGGTTAAAGTTTTAAATTAGGGAGGTATGTTTTACTCATTATAATATTCAGCTTAAAAAACTTGTCTATCACAACATAATTTCACTTGCTTTTGGCGCCCCCCACTGGACATTTCACTGGGAAACTGCAGCCAAACGTATAATGAAGCATGTCATTTTGGTTTGCAAAAATGTTGCCATTGTCATGTAAATTTCAGTAGATCAGGCCAAATTATTTTTAAAAGCATTCTGAGCCATGAACCAAACCAACCAGATTACAAGATTACAAGTTTTGATTTGAAGCAACAACAAAAAATAAATAAAAATCTGATAAAAAATACTTTAATGAGAGAATGAACTACAATTCTATGAAGCATTGCGAATGACATAATTAAAGACTATGGAAATATATAAAACTATTGATTTGAAGTTGTTAGTATAGAAGCAATATATTTTAATTTTACTGCAAAATATTCTATATAATACAATACAAATATATAAGTAGTTTGAGAGTGTAGGGAGACCGACTTGATTGCGTCATGGAGGTGGGCTGTTGCTACAGAGCACATTTGCTCTGGTTTATTTGCCACAGTTGGTGGATCTTTCTATTCAGGTTTCACGGGTAGTATAGTTCTTCACCAGGAATTTCACTATAAAATGTTAAGTTTAAATAATGCGTTGATGCCTTCAGCTGAAGCATATACCATCGATTAACAACCTCAGAGCTCACTGTAGGTTTGTCTTTAAAGGTTTATAAGTTATCCTCAAAACTCAATTTATCTATGGAGAAAATGTATGGGATTTTTACCTCTGAAACCCGACTGTTGCACTCTGTTGTGTGACTACATGTTTGTCATTACTACTGAAAAAGAAAAAAGACTCAAAACTGTGCACTCTGCAGTCTTGGGACTCAAAACCCTCAATGAAAGTTTGTACTCATTACACAAAGGCACAAATCACATGTGACATTTACAATTACATCTCACAAATAAACTGATTTACACTATAGCTCAAGGGTTTACGCATTAGACCTTTGAGGGTTTAGACACAAACATTGAGCTTTTACATGCTCCACTCCAACAAAGTACAATGAAGGAAGAAAAGCAAAAAAAAAAAAAAAGCACAAAAGCAATCTAAATGAATTGTTTGATCATTAATGGATTGATTTTAGGTAAAACATGCTGCTTTCTCTCATGTATCGATTGCCTCTCTCCAACGTTATTGGACACCTCTGTGTGTGTGTGCCCTTCACTGCTTTATTTATGTGGGCAGTGGTGAGCATGCCAAGTGGGTGTCCATTTGGGGATGTCTTCAGCTTTTCAGGGGCTCTAATGTGTGTGTGTGTGTGTGTGTGTGTGTGAGCGAATGGATCAGCCGTGTCAGTTTGCATGCCTGTGAATTTACACTACAACTTGGTTCTGTGTGCAAGCGCTGCTAAAAATCAAATAAAGGATCAAAATCTAAATTTGAAGGATATGGTTACTTATTGGTGTTATTTTTTTATAATTTTCCAAGAAAAGAAAATATATTTTATTTGTGGAAATACTTGGAACCTGATTTACACTTTGATGCTGACTGGTATTTCATTTTAGAGGGCTTATGAAATAGATTCACAAACAGATGGAAATAAACAGATGGCAGGTTGAAGCCATTTAGAGGAAATCTATTTCAGTTTGTATGCATAATGAACAAACATTCAAACTCTAATGTGACAACGTTAAGAAATGACTTCAGAAAAAGAGGCTGCAATATTATAAATCTGCTCACAAAGTCTGGAGACTTATACAGTAGCCCTAAAAAGTATTTCAAAATGTATGAAAGTATTACACAAAATTTCATTTATTTTAAAGACAGCACAATCACACTTTTCAAAGAAAAGAGTTCACAAAAAAATTACGTTTGTTAGGTTTTACAGTATAAAACAAAAGACACATTTTATTTAGACGTTACGTTATTGGAAAATGTCTATAGTAAATGTGATGAATTACACCTTTGGTGTTACTATGCGAGGCTACCTTTGTAAACTTAAACTTAATTAAAAGTTACCTTCGAAACAGTTGGTTTAAGTAATTTCAAAAATGGCTAAGAAAAGTGAAGTTAATTACAGTATTTCTGAAAAAAGGTCTAGTATATTTGGGGCCGCTGTAAACTGGATTTAGACTTCAAGAGTGTCTTCATAATGAGATTTGTTTATACGAGTTCTTTTTGCAAGACAATAATTTTTTAAAACATTATTTAAAAATATGCAAATAATAGAAAGCCAACTCCAACATCTGACTGGTTAAAAACATTTTGTTTGGTCCTTCTTGCCTGTGTGTGTGTGTGTGTGTGTGTAAGACACAGTACATAGCATACTCAACCATGCAGCTGAATCATTCATTCACAGCCCATCCTTAGAAATGGCCAGTAATGGGTGGAGGATGGCTGGGTCATGTTGAGAAATGCCTGCCTGTTCTTACCCATAACAAGCTGGCTATTGTGCAACAGTCACCATTTAAACAATAGCTGACTCTGTGACCCATTGTCACCAGTCTATTGACCTGTCATGTGTTGAGACTGATAAGAACAATCCTAAGCTTAGTCAATCTAAAATAGCAACACATAGAGTCAGCATCCATATTTATGGATGATTTAAAAAAAAAAATACAATAAAATCTATTTACTCGTACTATAATAATACCCCAGATATATTTCATATTTTGAGCCCAAGGCTGCAGCTGCATAAAACAGAAATTCATTTCAACAGCTATTGCAATATTCACATGCAAATAATACTAAAGAGACCCTTTCCCATACAGGTCAGAAAATTATCACAAAAAACTTCCCATAATGAATGTCCATGTATTTTCTCACAATGACATTTTAGTAGTATTGAACAATAAAAGTTATAAAAAATAAAATAAAATAAAAAAGATCAAAACTGCATACAGTATTTCAGATTCAGCAACAAGGTGGAATAAATATCGGGATGTTACCACACCATTGACCTTTGGTAAATAAATGAGGATGCCGTTTTGACGTGCAAGACTAAATAATATATTCTGCTGCCTCTGCAAAGGTGGCAGACTTTATTCCACACACACATCCACCACGCTGATAAAACAAGTGGTGCAATGCATGCTGAAAATGTGAAAAGAAAATGTGGACAATCAGGTGGCATGCTGACTGCTGTGGATTAAATAACAAAAAATACAATGATAATTCATGCCGCTTCGTTGCTGACATCAATGTGAAGTTGGGTTATTTGCTGGTAGGTTAATGGCTATGTCACAATTATTTGCAATTATTCCCAACCAGGTGTACGTGTACACTAGGGGATACTGGAAAAGATTCCAATTTTGCTTTGTAAAACCAATAAAACAGAAATGATGACTTATAATTACTAGGGCTGTCAAAGAAAATTTTTATTTTATCGAAAGATAATGTGTATGATAACAAAATAATGTGTACGTTTTCTAAATGTGTGTGGATGACACTCGTAGCACAACAAATGTGTTATTGATGAGACTGTTCACCTTTAGTATTAATTGTTCTTTGTTCAAAGGTGACACTAATAATATTAATGATAATGTATAATGTGATTTAAAGGGATAGTTCACCCAAAAAATGAAAATTCTCTCATCATTTACTCACCCTCATGCCACCCCAGATATGGATGACTTTCTTTCTCCTGCAGAACACAAACAAAGATTCTTAGAACAATATTTCAGCTCTGTAGGTCCATTCAATGCAAGTGAATGGTGACATTTCAAACTCCAAAATAAGTTTAATCCAAGTTTAAAGCAGAATAAAATTAATCCATATGACCCCAGTGGTTAAATCTATGTCTTAAGAAGCAATATAATAGGTGTGGGTGAGAATTTAAGTTTAAGTTCAAGATTTAAGTTGTTGTTGTTTTTGTTTTTTGTTTTTTTGTGTGAAAGTGAAAGTGGAGATTTACAGTAAAAAGTATCTAACCCATATTTCTCACCTAAAATGACTGCACTGCATCAGAAGACATATATTAAACCACTGGAGTTGAATGGATTACTTTTATGTTGCCTTTATGTGATTTTTGGAGCTTCAAAGTTCTGGCCAACATTCACTTGCATTGAAAGGACCTTTAGAGCTGAGATATTCTTCTAAAAATATCCGTTTGTGTTCAGCAGCAGAAAGAAAGTCATACACATCTGGTATGGCATTAAAGTGAGTAAATGATGAGAGAATTTTCATTTTTGGGTGAACTATCCCTGTAAAAGGAACACATTTCTTGTTTGGTATCGCTGAAGTGGTACTTGACCATTGACGGATGGAGCTGTTGGGGTACATAAACGGGTGGAAAATTTTAATAAAGACACATTAGCAATTCCACTTTTCAATCGACCTATGTGAGTTTGTGTGAGTATGCACTGCTGGTATTTTGAGAAAGCACATACAAACCAAAGGCAAAAATACGGAGCCACTGTTGTGAAATATATTGTTACAGTGCTGTCCTAACAGTATGTTGCCTTATTAATCATTGATTTTGAGCACTAGGTATTCATTTCACTTGGCCTGTGGTTATCTTTTCAACTCTACAGACTTTAGATCATATCACACTATAAGACAGCTCCTTCACCTACAACAGCAATAAAAATAAACAGCTGATACCATTCAAGCCTAATGTAACAATGTGAAATTATTTCATTTGCTTGATTTAAAATGCCAAAGTCTAACTAGAACACATTATAGACATTTAAATTAGACATATAAATGTAACTATATATTACAGTAACTTGCTTTAAATACAGCATAGTTAAACCAAATGCAAAATAGGGCCTGTGACCAGTTGCAGCAAACCCCTTAATTTGCAAAAGCCCTAAGTAATAATTGTAAAACGTTTTTCTCAACTTAAGGGGTCTGTTGCAACTGGCTGCTAAGGTGTAATGAAAAATAAATTGTTCTGTGAGGTTTTCTCAGTAGTTTTGTGGTCAGACTTCCTTGTTGGTTAATTGTAAAAACATGATCTTATACAAAAGACCTGCACATCCAGTGCAGAATCTGAGAGCAAGAGGGAGGATTTAGCTGCCCGCCTGCTGTGTGAAGGGCAGTAGTCGTCTCACTGAATGAAACAGGACATACAGGAGATGCAAGACAAGCGGCCATTGTCCAAAATACTGTACATCTTCCCTCAGTTGGTCCTCAGCTGATAATCTGTCAAAATTTATGTCAGAAAACTGCAATTTATAATTCATGCATGTTCAAAGGAAAGGTCAACCCAAAAATGAAGATTTTGTCATCATTTATTCACCCTCATGTTGTTCCAAACCCATATGATTTTCTTCTGTGGAACACAAAAGGAGAAATTCTGAAGAATGCACTGGTCACTCTTTCCCATGCAATTACAATGAACGGGGTTTTCAAGCTTCAGAAAGGATGCAAAAGCACCATAAAGTCTCCTAAAAGTAGTCCATTTGACTAATGAAGCCATATGATACCTTTGTATCAAATACAAATTTAAGTTGTTATTCAAAGATAATTTTATATGGTGCTTTTGTGTACTTTTTGTAATTGAATGGAAAAAGAGCATTCAGAACAGTCTTCAAAATGTTTCCCTTTTGTGTTCTAGAGAAGAAAAAATGTCATACGGTTTTGGAATGATATGAGGCTGAGTAAATGATGACAGAATTAGCATTTTTGGGTGAATTATATTAATTTAATCCATCTGTTAAGGTTGATCAAACATTTTCAAAAGGTGTTAAAAAGGTATTTGGATTTTGTTATTGATTTTTGGGTGTTCAGATATATCTGTAGAATTCCAGTGAGGTTTAAGGCTTGATGTCTGTTTTGCATTTCTTATGAATAAGTGAACAGAGCTGTGGGATTATAGTGGCTCTCTCTCTCCTCTAGTGTCGCTGATGCAAATGGAAAACCGATAGTCTTCACTATATCAAACTGCGTGTGTGTGTGTGTGATTGGCAGCAGAGAGAGTCAGGCTCATGTTCACTGAACTCTCATGCAGGGTAAAGGTAAACTTTATATCTGAATGATATTTGAGTATCAGAGTAACAGTGTGTGTGTGAGTATGTGAGAATTTTTTAATGTGACTTACCTCCACTCTGAGTAATATAACGCACCCATGGTAATGCCTGGTAGCCACTCTTCTCAATAATTTTCAAGTATCGCACCTGTGTTTAATACCAGACATAAAAAAACTCTTTAAAAATAATTCTACCATTTCATGTAGAAATTGACTGGTGTTTTTTTTATGGCCGATCCAGATGCTGATTATATTAATGTTCAAGTGTCCGATAACCAATATGCAGAACCGATTTTAAATAGTTTTATTTCTGCTTTTTGACACAATGATAACGAAAAAATTGTGAAAATAACTAAAAGACAGCAACAATAAACTGATAACCAATTAAGCAGAAAAGTGTCATTATCGGTAAAAAAATATATCGGTCAAACCAATTATTGCTCTATTCCTAATTTTACAACCATCACTAACAAAATGTTTGTTAAGAGAATGTGTTTTATTAACAAACCTGAATGCCAGACACTGTGAAATATGGGATCTCAAACTTCACAGTGATTGGTCGCTTTGCTTCAAGTTCATTACTTTCCACACTCGGCAGTCCAAAATGAGCTCTCATCATGTACTCCTTCCCCCCCTTTAACATAAAAAAAGACACATCATTAATTTTTGACCATTCTAACCATCTAATTGCCATTGCTAAAATCAACACATCAGTAATAAGCCCTAATTAACAGCTCAGTTCTAAATAAGTCTTCTGAGTCATATTCCTGAGTGGCTCATACAAACTTGCCTCACTCTGTTAGCTTGTGACAGCACAAACCTTCAAGACTAACTTAAAGTCTTTCAACATTCAAATGCCCAAGGCATCATTGGGAGTTGAAAAACCTTCTTCACTCAGTGTCCCACATGTCTCACTTCATAAAGATGGTTTGTCAGTGTAGAGGTAATGATAAAGCACTTATAAGTATGTCTTTGCATAGGTACTAAGTTTGATGTCCTTTTTAAAGGGATAGTTCACCCAAAAATGAAAATTTTCTCATAATCTACTCTCTTTCATGCCATCCAAGATGTGTATGACTTTCTTTCTTGAAGAACATTTTTAGAAGGATATCTCTGCTCTGTAGGTACTTTCGATGCAAATGAATGGTGGCCAGACCTTCTAAGCTTCAAAAATCACATAAACGCAGTATAAAAGTAATCTATATGACTCCAGTGGTTTAATATATGTCTTCTGAAGCGATCCAATCACTTTGGGTGAGAAACAAATAAATATTTAAGTTCTTTTTTACAGTAAATCTCCACTTTAACTTTCACTTTCAGAATTTGAAAGAATGTGAAAGTGGAGATTTATAGTAAAAAAAAAAAATAATAAATAGTCTTAAATATTGATCTGTTTCTCACCCACACCTATCATATTGCTTCTGAAGATATGGATTTAATCACTGGAGTCGTATGGATTACTTTTATGCTGCCTTTAAGTAATTGTTGGTGCTTGAAGGTTCTGGCCACCATTCACTTGCAATGTATGGACCAACAGAGCTGAAATATTCTTCTAAAAATCTTTGTTTATTTTCTGCAGAAGAAAGTCATACACATTAGGAATGGCATGAGGGTGAGTAAATGATAAGAGAATTTTCATTTTTGGGTGAACTATCCCTTTAAGACTAGGTAAAACAGGAAATGGTGCCTCCGTGACAAACACTTCATTTTGTAAATTTGCGGGTTTTTATTTTATTTTTTTATGGTATTTTGGCTTTAATTCAACACACGTTTGTACTGTATATTCTTAAGAATTTACTGTGTGATTACTTGGCCACTGTAAAGCTGCAAAAATTCTCATAATTATGAGGATTTAGATTCCAGGTTTTATCTGCTCAAGTGCCTTGAATAATCCGTTCTAAATTTTTACATTTTGAGTTGATGGGTTTGATGAGTGTGAAATGGCCTTAGGACTTTTTTATTTCCTTTTATATTTACCGCTAAAACACTGCTTTCTCCCTCACCCAATTTATCCTCTGGCTGTAAAACACAAATAGCCGATGGTTTACTGTGGGATAATTACTGTACAAAACAGCCCCAGTGTGTTTGTGTAAGCATTTCACTGAATAAATCAGATAACTCAAACCACACTCAGAGGTAGTCAAATACGCATGTGACATCACTGCATTTGTAGTATAAGCATAGGACCACCTACTCACCTGTCAATCATTCATGCACTAAAAAAAAAGAGTACAATTACTATGAGCTTTTCACTCAAAATGTTATGTTTGCAGTAAGATTAAAATTCAAGTTATCAAGCAGTAACACACTGAAGCCGTAAGTGATGTATGTAGTCTAAAAAAACAGAAACCCTCCCCTTGAAATCTAATCACAAATGGTCATAGGAGACATATTTGTGACACGTTACCACCACATCACAAACATGGCTGCAGCTATAATAAAGTAGTATGTACATATGTATATTAGAAGGTAGGAATCTTATTGGTACTTACAGGGAAGGATTTAATGTTCCACTCTACAGCATTCTTCTCAGGGACCCATTTAGCCTGGCCTGTGGTGGTCTTAAATTTGGGGGAGTCAGCGTCACTGGGAACAGGCACTAGGATGGACACATTGTTGGCAGTGGAGCGGCTCTTGAACTGACTTCGGGCCTGTAAAACAGATGAAGGACCTACAGCACAACTTCGCCGCAGCAAATATTTCAAATCTTTAATTTTGAAAAGCTAAAGTTTCACAGTGGCAAGGGCAATGGGACAAAGCATGTTCACGTCAGAATCTGACATGTCTTTAGACACAGCTCAGGTAAACTCTGAGCCATTCCCCAGGATAGAAGCTTGAAAGCTAATTACTGAAACCAGGATATGTGCTAGAAGTGGAATCAGTGGAGTGAGTATGTGAAGTGAGCGTGTATGTGTGCAGCTCTACCTTAACCTTGATCTCTACTCGACTGTGAGAGAACTTCTCTATTATGCTCTCAATCCATATTAGAGGCTTCACCTGTCAAAACAGAGCAGTGACAGAGAAAAGAATGAAGTTGTGATTCTGCTGTCACTTATCTAGACACTGAAATGCATTTTTTTTCACATTTTAACTTCTCATATCAATTAAATGCACATTAAATGTAGTATTACTGGGTTGATCTAACAAAAACATGTCTGGGTCACATTTTAACGGCAAAATCAAAAGAAAAAATAAGAAATGATATTTTGCATAAGGGTAAGGAAATCTGTTTTAGGACCATTAATATTTTTTTTCATGGTGACATTACATGACAATTAAGTAAATTTTTTCCCCCAAGATTCTCATTGCCTTAATAAATTGGGCCATCCCAGATGTGTATGACTTTCTTTCTTCAGCTGAACATAAAATAAGATTTTTAGAAGAATATCTCAGCTCTGGAGGTCCATACAATGCAAGTGAATAGATAGTAAAAAAGGACTTAAATATTGATCTGTTTCTCACCCACACCTACAGATACAGATTTAACCACTGGAGTCTTATGGACTACTTTTATGCTGCCTTTATGTGCATTTTGGAGGTCAAAATTTTGGTACCCATTCATTTGCACTGTGAGGACCTACAGAGCTGAAATATTCTCCTAAAAAACTTAGTTTGTTTTCAGCCGAAGAAAGAAAGTCATACACATTTGGGATGGCATGAGGGTGAGTAAATGATGAGAGAATTTTTATTTTTGGGTCAACTATCCCTTTAAAATCAGCATAAATGAAAGGCAGTACCACAAATACTACCATGATGTAGAAAGTATTAAACATTTTCTCTACACATTCAATAGTGAGTGCTGACCGTAGTGTTGAGTCTGTAAGACATGAGTTCACTTTCTCCATCAGGTGGGATGAAAGAGATCGTCCTGTCGTTCTCAAAGCGAGAGAGACGCACACACTGATGAAACTTCACATCTTCCAGCTCCACAGACTTACTCTTCTCTCCTGAGAGAAACCAGAAATGGAGTGAGATGAATTATAATACTATATAAAACAAGTAGACACTGATGATTATGATGTGTGCAAAGCTCATTAATCAACTTGAAGAACATGAGTGCTGTTTAACTTGAAAAAAATTTCCAGTATATTTAGTTTTTATTTTAGTTTTAGATTTATTATTTAGGGCTACCAAAGGTAATGCACTGCCTGACATCGTTTATATACTGTATGTTTAATAAATTTCCCAGGGTGTCTAGTGTTATCACCAGCTAGTGGCATTTTGATGTTTTAATGAAGGCTGATTGTACTAAAACTAAAATTAGTTTGTGATCATATTTATATTATTCAAGTTAGTTTTCGAGTCATTAGTATTTCCAATTATGTTTTTTTTTTTTTCAGTGAATAAATGTTGTTGTTTTTGTTTTTTGTTTTCATTTAGTTTTCATTAAAGGAATATTCGGGGTTCAATACAATTTAAGCTCAATCGACAGCATTTGTGTCATAATTTTGATCACCACAAACATTTATTTCTACTTGCCCCTCCTTTTCTTTAAAAAAAGCAAAACTCTGGGTTCCAGTGAGGCACTTACAATGGAAGTGAATGGGACAATTTGTAAATGTTAAAATACTCACATTTTCAAAAGTATAGCCACAAGACATAAACAGTATGCATCTTAACATGATTTCAGTGAAATAAAATTACTTACCAACCTTTTTTATGTAGTTATATCGAATTTTACAACTTAGTTGACATGGCGATGTAACGCCATAAACCCTAAAACGACGAAGAATTATTGTGCTTTTATAAAATTATGAGCTACACATTTCTGCCTTTAAACCCTCTGACAATTGGCCCCATTCACTTCATCTGTAAGTGCCTCACTGCAACCTTGATTTGTGCTTTTTTAAAGAAAAAGAGGGACGAGTCAAAATCATTTTCTGTGGCAATTAACATTATGCCACAAATGCTGTCGATTGAGCCCAACTTGTATTGAACCCAGAATATTCCTTTAACGTTAATAACGCAGGCAAACAGACACACACACAAACACACTGCATATACACACATGCATAGCTTTCTAATACGTTTCCAGAAAACTGCATACAATTGCACTTTTTGTGCACCCAGGTAACCGTGGAGGTAGTTTATTTGCTTGACCTCAGCAAAAGGGGAAGGCAGTGACTACAGAAGAGCTTCTTAATAACTCAGGGCCTCTGAGCCCCAAAACTCAACAGCACAGTCAAATCAGAAGCCTGTGAAATGTCTGCGAATGTGTGTGGGTGTGAGCCTCGCTTTTATATTTATGAATGTTTTCCGCTTTATCTAGGAGTGACATTTACAGTGGAACATGAAAGAGCTCTCAGAGGTTTGAGTTGGAACACAGAGGTCACATCACAAGCTCTCGCTCTCTGTGTCCTCTGCCACAGACGAGGCCTGCTGGGAGCTGCTGCAGCACCTACTGATGACATCAACCGCAGGGACTAAAGGTCACGGAGGGGTGAGGATGCTCTCTTATAGCTCTCTGATTGGCTCTCCTGGGTCCACAGGCAGAGGTTTCAGTGAATGTGATTGGCGCTCAGAACGACAGGTCCTCTTTGTCTGAGGTACACATCTTTGGATTCAGCTGTAAATTGCTCTAAAGTGAGCAGGGCTACAATGCTATAATGTCGAATTTCTGAGATCTATAATATTTGAGGTTCCATTTACAGATGCGCAGTTTTAGGTTAAAATGTACTCTATATGTATGCATAATGGTAACTGTATATTTTAGGTCCTGTAACTGAACACCATTTCTTTTAAGTTTTTCACCATTTTCAGTCATTTTTCCTTCACTGGTTTCTTTTTAATGGTCCTGTGGTGTGACAAGTTTTTAAAAGTATGAATATGCAGGAAATATTTTCCTGTCAACATGCTTTCAATGAAACGTTACCATAATTAAAAGACAAGCATTTGCAAGTTTGTGCCTAGAGAGGGCGGTATTTCACTTATCTAATTTTCATTCTACCTCTGAGCTGAAACAAGATATTCCAGGCTTTATATTACGACTTTAAACACAACAGAAGAAATACCAGAATGGCACCTTCTACCTTCAGTGGTGTTTACAAAAGCTGGTGCCACTGTACAACTTTATAATGGGAAGTGGCACAGGAAGCGAGCAGGTCTACTTCACTTTCCTGAAACCATATCTGATAGAACAGTTTCCTGTTATAGTAAAACCACAAGGTAGCTTGTCTTTGAAATGTTGCTTATGGTCAACTACTGTGCTAATGTTTGCTTAGTAAATACAGTACATCTAATTATTAGAATCACATTACTATACACTTATTTGCACTGATGATCAACGCTCAACATTGTTGTATTGTAACTTTGAACTGGTCCTGATCTTGAATGCGTGGTTGCATTCAAATTGCACATGCAGAATGCATAATTGAGATGTGGTCTACTGTGAGACCGACACCCGCTGGGTTAAGCCTGGGGTGGGGATTAAAAAAGAGAGTCAGAGGGAATTGAATCCATCTATCAAGTGCAAATGAGAGAGCTGTTCACCAAAGAACAGGATGAGACAATGAACTGTCTGCTCAACTTAATTTAGCCGCCCCCGCACTACTATAGAAGAGCTAAACCATATAGAATCAAGGTCAGTGTTCTGAAGGATGTGTGTACTCACTGCCGGTGACCTCGAAGAGAACTTTGTCATTGAGTCCCAGTCTGAGCTCAGGCATGCCTGAGAGAACGACTTTGAGTTTGATGCAGCCCAAAATCTCGCTTCGCAAAACACTACCTGTAGCACTGACCTATAACGAACACAAAGAGAGAAGAGAATTGCAAATCAGAATCAAGAGTGGCAAGGTGCGATGCATCAACACCATTACTGCCATCTACAATTTATTATGCTCTGTCAGATAAGGCAGTAACCGTGTGATTTGTGTGATAATGCTCTTTCAAAGAGAGGAATTAAGTATGCTGCAGTAAGTAAAGATATGAGAATGTACTGTATTATATTACAGTAAAATATTAAAACCATACAAGCTAGACTTACAGAAAGTGGATCTGATCCACAAAAACTCCACATTAAGTCAATACCTCTGAGAACTCTTGGAAACAAAAGCCAGTGAGAATTCTGCATGGATGAATAGCAATGCTGCATTAGAAAACAATAAGATGTGATTCAAGTCTTAATCAGGAAAGTGTTGCTGCTCGGAGCTACTGTCTGCCAGCGTTAAGACCACAACACTGAGATGCAGTAATGAATCCATCAAAAGCCAGAGCAGAGCATAATGTCAACAAGAACTTAAAGAGGGCAGCTGCTTCCTCACTCTCTGAATGTAAGGAAGTCTGGAGGGCTGGCCCTTAACCCTAAAGAACATGAAGGAGGTCAGCTGAGGTACAGTAGGATGATTGGGGTGATTTTTGGATGTAAAAATCGTTTCTCCAATCCCAGCTTAAAGGAATGCTCAATACAAGTTTAGCTCAATCAATTGCTTTTGTAGCATAATGTTGATTGCCAAAGAAAATAAGTTAGAACTGTCCCTTGTTTATTTAAAAAATAATTACAATAAGGATCTTTCAATAGAAGTAAATGAGGCCAGTTCATAAACATGAAAATAGACACTGTTTCAAAAGTATAGCCACATGACATAAAAAAATAGATGTGTTAACATGATTTTAGAGTGATAAAATCACTTACAGGGTTTACCAATGTTGCATCAGCATGGCAATGAAGTTGAAATATTGCATATAACTTTGGACTGATAACTTAGTAAGTGATATTATCACACTAAAATCATGTAAACCCATATAATGTTTACGTCTTGTGGCTATACTTTTGAAACAGTGTGTATTTTAACTAGAGCTGTCAGTCAATTAAAAAATAAAATCGTGATTAATCGCATACATTTTTTAGCTAATCGCGATTAATCGCAGATTTTGAAAATGCTGAAATTTGACACCATATATATTTCTTTCCCTGTTAAAATGCATTTATTTCCATCTTAGGAAATAAAACAAAACAATATGTAACAAAATAATGCTTTATTAACATTTTCCGTACAAAGCCTTCCACAGTATAAAGATAGAAATGCACTAAAATAGCAAAAATGCAAGTAATATTAAACATTTTCCAAAGTCTAAGTGGGAGTTTGTCTAATTGAAAGAACTAGTCTCCCCATAGGCTGCATATTCATTGCAATGGGCATTAAATCTCTTAAACTCTTAAATGCATCAGAGCCAGCATCAAGCATCGCTTTGAACGAACCATGAAAAGAGTTTGCAGACAAAAATATCTCATTTTGCGTTTTGGTGATTGTTAAGACTTGCCGTGCTTCTGTGGTAATTGAAATGTGCCTTAAATTATTATGGCTGAAAAATACTTGATTTCTATCACAAGCCCATCTTGACTTTTTTTGTACTGTACATCAAATAGGTCCTTTCTCCATCATTTTATCACTGAGGGGGAAGTGTTGTTGTGTGTGAGTTGTGGTGTGTGTGTCAGTGTAATGACTACGGGCGGACACATTACAAAGGTTCCCAACAAGTGTTTATGCTGGTTTATGCTATTTCAACAGGAAAGGCATTAATCTCGATTAAGAAACATTTACGCATTAACATTTATGCATTAACACGTTAATTCTGTCAGCTCTAATTTTAACGTTTATGGACTGGCCCCATTCACTTCCATTGTAAGCACCTTACTGTACTGTACTTACCGCAGTATAAACGAGGGACGAGTCAAATTTATTTTTTGTAGTAATCAACAGTATGCCACAAATGCTATCAATTTAGCCTAACTTATATTAAACCCTGAACATTCCTTTTGAGACAACTATTAGTAAGACATTAGTAGGTTGATTCCCCTGGAAAGTGTAAACACTGTTCCTCTTTGGTGCTATCAAAACATTGCTCTGTTTGTTTGTGCATTCCATTCATCCCGAAATAACAACTCTAGCTCAATCAACGGCATGAATTTTGGGCGGGACTTTGGCTGTTTCTCAATGTGCGTTCTTACATTCTTGTGGACATCATCATCCACTGTCGAAGTTTAATTCCAATCCTCAAGAACACAAGTACAGAGAATGCAAAACAATTACCCAGGTGTGTTCTTTTATTAGGCTGAATATCAAGGCTGCATCAGATGGTGACTTGTGCACAAGAACCCGTTTGAAGTCCCAAAAGTCATAGCAGCACTACGGTGGCAGACAAAGGACATTTACCATGTTTTCCCTCAAGAGATTCCTGCTATAAGCTCGTGAAAGTCTGATGGATTGTGAGAGTCGATATTTGTTGTTTTGTTGGGCATCATTTTAATAAAATAATAAACGCATGGAGTAAACAAGTGTTAACTGACTTTATTCTTTCAACATGTCCTGCAAAACCTCACTGGTATGATGATAATAAAGCTGTCACTGGTGTGTGATAATGCCAGTAGTTCTCTCACTGGCTAAAAATATCCTGGGAGATCGCAGCATATCTCAAAGTTCGTAATAGATGCTTTCTACATCCTCCTGTCCTTCTGAGTTCATTCTTCTAAGGTAGCCTGGCAAGTCTGTTCTCTGTGTTCTTTGCATGGAGAAACACCCAATCTGTCAGTCCGAGCAATGGCAGATGGTGGGAGTGTTCATGAAACCTGATTGAATTTAAAGATGCTAGAGGCGCAGAAATTACACACTTAACCTTTAATGTAGCTTTGGCTTAAATGAAGAAGGTAGAAAGTCACCTTTGAACAATTATTCATTATTTAAAAGCTTTCATGTACAGATTTTGTGTACTGAAATTTGATAAGGACCAAACATCATTGTCAGCTGGTTGGCCCAGAGTAATTAATTGCATGTTTAATTAATATGAGCCACATCTAAAGTGACCGTGAAATAGGACATCTTCCATGATCAAAATCTTTTGTTGGTCCTGGAATGACTTTCCTCTCAAATAAATAGGGCTGGGTATCGTAAGGAATTTTATGATTCTGGTTCCAATTCAGATTCCTCTTAACAATTCCGGTTCGTTAATGGTTCCAGTAATGATTCCAGTAATTCATTTAGTTTTTTTTAAAGAATTATTTATAAATGAGAAATGCCATTCTTATTGCATTTACTTCCCTCTGCTGTCTGTTACCAAATAATCAGATTTGTACAGAGCAGATATAACAAATCAGAAATACATTTAATGCAGTTCTTGTAAAAGGTGTGTTTGCAGACGTTTTAGAGACATAAAGACAATCCAATAATAGATCCTTACTCCATTTTAAATAAATAAATATAAACCAACACGAAATGTGATGGCATATTTCATTAATTCATTTATTATATTATAAAATTCCACTTATTACAACAAAACTTGTGTATCTTTAATTATACACTGTCATATGAACAACCAGTCAGTAACTGCACTGCTTGATTTAATAGATATACAGGTCATCATTAAATAAATAGTAACAGTTCCAGAGACAGTTTAGACTGTGTTTTGTAGCCTAATCTTGTACTTCAGGCTTGTGAGACTTCAATAGTTCTTATTTTATTTAGAGTTGGACATTCATAACTTTACTTGTATACTGGAAGCGCTGTATGTTTAATCAATCTATGCCATCATTAAGTTTGCTGATGATATGACGGTGGTAGGTCTGATCACTGACAATGATGAAACAGCCTACAGAGAGGAGGTGCACACTCTGACACACTGGTGTCAGGAGCACAACCTCTCCCTCAACGCCAGTAAGACAAAGAGCTTGTGGTGGACTTCAGAAGAAGAGAAAGAGAACACAGCCCCATCACCATCAATGGAGCACCGGTGGAGAAAGTCAGCAGCTTCAAGTTCCTGGGTGTCCACATCACTGAGGAACTCACATGGTCCGTCCACACTGAGGCCGTTGTGAAGAAGGCTCATCAGCGCCTCTTCTTCCTGAGACAGCTGAGGAAGTTTGGAATGAACCGCCACATCCTCACACGGTTCTACACCTGCACTGTAGAGAGCATCCTGACTGGCTGCATCTCCGCCTGGTACGGCAATAGCATCGCCCACAACCGCACTGCAAAGGGTGGTGCAAACTGCCAGACACATCATCAGAGGTGAGCTTCCCTCCCTCCAGGACATATATACCAGGCAGTGTGCGAAAAAGCTTGGAGGATCATCAGAGACTCCAGCCACCCGAGCAATGGGCTGTTCTCACTGCTACCATCAGGCAGGCGATATCACAGCATCAGGACCCGCACCAGCCGACTCCATGATAGCTTCTTCCCCCAAGCAATCAGACTTTTGAACGCTTGATCTCTCACGATCAAAATACATCAGCACTGCACTTTATTACTCTTATTATCTCACACCGGACTGTCATAAATTATATTATTATTATATTATATTTTCTCTTAACAACGCACTGGCAACTTACTATCAATCGACAGCTTGATTGTAAATACAGTACAATACAACCTACTGTATATTTTATATATACTATATATACTATTTTTTATTGTATAATGTGTATTCTATATTGTGTGTATTGTATACTGTACATTGTATATTATTATTTGTATATTGTGTTGTGTGTAATTATGTGTATATTAGATTTTAAATTGTGTTGTGTAAATCTGATGTTTATTGTAAATTGGTATATGTCTTATCACTGTGTTGCTCGGAACTGCACCCAAGAATTTCACACACTATTGCACTTGTGTATATGGTTGTGTGACAATAAAGTGATTTGATTTGATTTGATGTTTTGCGCTGTAGATTCAAAATAACCAGCTCATTAGAATGGTTCTTTCGAGATCGGACTATACCGGAAGCACCATATGTTTTGCGCTGTTGATTCAACAGAACCGGCTCCTTTGAATAATTATTTTGGGAATCAAACTGTACCGGAAGTGCATATGTTTCACGCTGTAAAAAGAGCCAGCTCAATATTTGTTCGATTGGGAATTTTTACGCTGTAGAGTCAGTAGAGGGCAGCGCTGCTGCAGAGATGCGCTGCTGGAAACACTATCAGAGTATTTGAGGATGGTATTCCAGCCACATCGGTGGAAAATTGCACGCTGAAAATTGCACGTTAACGGAACCGAAAGTCACGAAGATCATACGATTACGGTATTTTTTTAAGAATGGAACCGGTTCTGAACAAGAACCGGTTCTTGGTTCCCAACCCTACAAATAAACAATTCTACCCCTACCCTAACCCTTACCATTAACAACCCTCACCCTTTCAGTCATAGCTCTCGTTCAAAGAGGGAACAATGTTTTCCTGAGGTAATGACAGAAAAACAGCATCTGGAGTTATTCACACTAAGTAATGACAAACCTATACGTGACATGTATTATTATGGGCTTGTTTGACTATTTTTACAGGTTTATTTAAATTCAGAGTTGTTAAAACATTGATAATGATCTGTAATCCTTACCAGTAGGTTGACAGACTCAATGACATCCATGAAGACTTCATTCTTCCTGTATTTGATGCCTTCCGACCTCCAAGACACAGCATTGGTTACTGTAGCTGGGGGGCGTGGCGCTCCCACGTCCAGCTTATGCCCCTGCTGTGTGATGTACCTTGGGTGGAAATGGAGAGAGGTCATCAGACCATGGTAACATTGACAAACAATGCTGGCATTCAGTATTAAAACAAAAAACAATAAAACAAATCAAAGTGTAGATTAAAGATTGTATCAGCCTAACAGTGCATGTCAGCTATTTACAATATGATTGCCTTGTGTGAATATTTATCATCTGGTGTGTCACATACTCACCTTTCCAGATCTAATAAGATTTAAATTAAAAGAATCAGTGAAGCAGGTAACTATGTTGGGTGTGTAAATAGACCTCTGATGTTAGAATGCTGAGATAACAGACTCATGGGAAGAACATGGCTGCCCCTAGGGACAGACAGGCTGATAAACACCTGCCCTTGTTTTTTGTTTTTGTTTTTTTATTTTATTTCCATCACTAATGATCCTGTAATGTTTACCTTACTGCACATTCTTCTATCACATACAGATGGAAAAAACACTCTCCTATGCAAATGAAAATGAAAGTGAACACTAACATTGCATAGAGTGTTCTATCGTCTCAGCTGAACATCAGCATACATTAGCAGAGTAACTACATTCACAAATTAGCAACATTAGCAGAGTAAACACATACTTATGCAGTTATTCAATTAACAAATAAACAAGTTTCTTTATTGATTCTACAAATTGGTCCTTCTACAACGAGGTTTAAGATGCGTAGGAGAGTGTGTGTGTGTGTGTGTGTGTGTGTGTGTGTGTGAGAGAGAGAGAGAGAGAGAGTGTGTGGGCAGGTTTAAGTGGTTTACGAGGACTTTTGTTTTAGGATACAAACTGGTAATTACAAGGGTATTATACTATAAATGTGGTTTATGAGGACATTTCTAGTGTCCCCATAATTCAAATCGCTTAAAAAACATCCTAAACAATGTTTTTTTTAAATGTAAAAATGCAGAAGGTTTTTTGTGAGGGTTAGGGTTAGGGGATAGAATCTATAGTTTGTACAGTATAAAAATCATTATGTCTATGGAGATTCCTCATAAGGATAGCCACACCAACGTGAGTGTGCCTGTATATGTGTGTGTGTGTGTGTGTGTGTGTGTGTGTGTGTGTGTGTGTGTGTGTGTGTGTGTACATGTTTATACAACATTGTGGGGACCAAATGTACCCACAAGGATCATAAAACCTGAGATCACCTACCTTGTGTGTTCTCTAACCTCAAGTGTCTCCAGCTGACAGGGTATTGTGTTGCTGTCACTGAGGGCTTGCAGCATTTAGCTATCTGTTAATAAGGGGTAGCTTACAAAGACTGCAAACTAAATCCGATAAGCATTCAAAGTTGAGTCTTTTTTACTTAATTATGAGTTTTATTAATTATATAATTATGGTTTTTATTTATTTTTTTATTTTTATTTTTATTTTTTGGCTGATTATTAAATGCAGGGCAATAAAGAGAGGACAGGAAATAAGAGGATAATGGGACTGAGATACAACACGAGTCAAATTCGAACTTCAAGTGGCGCAGCTCAATATGTCAGAGCACATGCGCAATTGCAAGCCTTTCAACATTTAATCATGTGCATGATATGATCTATAGATAATTCTAGATATCTCTAGTTAAATTTTCACTTGTTAAAAAATTCTCATTCTAGATATCAACAATAGAATTACTACTAGTGAAAATGTTAATTATTTGATATTAGTAATTAGGTTTGCAGTTTGCACTAGTAAAAACATACTTTACACTTTACAATAAGGTTCCATTCATTAACATTAGTTAATGCATTAGGTATCATGAACTAACAATGAACAATATATTTTTACAGCATTTATTAATCCTTGTTAATGTTAGTTAATAAAAATACTATTGTCCATTGTTAGTTCATGCTAGTTTATAATGCATTAACTAATGTTAACATATTCAACTTTTGATTTTAAAAATGTATTACTATATGTTTAAATTAACATTAACCAAGATTAATAAATGCTGTAAAAAATATTGTTCATTGTTAGTTCATGTTAACTACCGTTGTTAACTAATGTAAACAAATGGAACCTTATTGTAAAGTGTTACCAAAAACGTTAATTCTGGATCTAAAAAATTAAACAATTTCTTGCTGAAATACCCATTCTTGGTATTTAAGATTGAATTTCAACTAGTAAAATCCATAATTGTTTTATATCTGTAACTACATTTTCACTATAAGCTTGCTGTCAGACAATTACAGATATCTATAATTACTTCCTTACTAGTTAAAATGACATATTTACGTACTGCATCAGCAATGTACTTCTTACCAGTACAAACGATAACCTTTAATATCAATAATTACATTGCTACTAGTGCAAATGTCTATTCCTGATATCAATGATTGTATTACAACTAGTTAAAATCATGTTAAAGATATTTAAAATTAACATTGCCACTAGTAATAACCAAATGACAGATATAAAAAATTAGCATTTTTACTAGATCAATTCAATTGTTGACATCAGGAATGGACATTTGCACTAGTAGCTAACCAAGTACTTATTGATATCAAAAGTAAATTATTGATATGAAAGTTATTAAATTATCAGTTAACTTTTACCATTATACTCTTAGCTTATACAGAATGCCAACAAAAAAATTCTCTAAAAGTCTGTTTTGCAACACATAAATGGAATATTCTTTGTGCCATGGGGAGGTGCCGTCTTGTAAGTTTTGCCAGAGGGAGGGGAGGCCCACCGTCTAAGACTTAGAAATGACTGACTATCAGTTGTAAAGATTCAAGTGATTCCCACTCAATGCAAAGGACATATAAACTATATAAACCATACTAACAGCAAAACATTATAACTTTTACATTTAACAGTAAAATGATTATGCCTACATGCTACAAGGGACTCTTATTTCTCTAGTCTGATAATCTGTCTGTGTTCTAAAAGAAATGAATAACTGCATATTGTGAAACTGTGCCTTCTGCACAGAGCATGCACAGTGGATTATGAATAGTCTGAGCTTGAATAGTGAATGGTGAACAAGCATAGTAATGCTGTTTGAGTAATGAATAGCGTTCTGTGAGCAGTGCAGTTTGAATGGTCAGAACTCACTCCAGTAAGATCTTGCTGTCAGTGGTCTGAGGGAAGCCAAAGTCCATTACTTCATCCATTAGCTCATATACTGTCACAAAATTGTCTCGAATACTCTCTTCTTCCACTGACTTGAAGTATTCTGTGAACACCTGCAAATACAGTACATGGTCAATACAACCCTATTAAATGCACATAAATCTGGCATTATAATATAGAGGGTAAACTTATAGAGATAAGTATATGTCACATTAAAGTGTGCTACTGTTTTTATTTGTTGTTGTGTTGTACTGTGTAAAGTGTTGTGCAAGGTGTTGTTGTGGTTATGATAAATATGAAACACTTACCTCCACTATTTTGTACAGGAAGGAGTATACAAGGGCAGCATTAGTATTCTTCTTAGTCATTGCAACCACTGATTAAAACCTGTTAAGGGGAAAGTGTACTGCACATTTGCAGAGCTATTACAACAGTGGCAAAACAGTTTGCTAAATTATATTATCAAAAGATAAGAAGTGTAAAGTTATATTTTAAAATGAAGCTGATGGAGGATACAGTACAGGTTGCTGTGCTTAATCCAGAGAAAGTGGGTGGACCCATGAATAACAACAGGTGACAGATCTGCGTCTTCCTCTCTCTTCATCATTATGGGCATGAAGTTGTCAATCTCATTCATGTCTATGTTGCCCATGTAGTTCCGGCATATAAGAACCTTAGGGATGGAAATAAAGCTGAAAGCACTGAAATATTCCAAATATTATAGCTTCATGTTGAACAAGTTCTTGCAAACTATTTGCCAAAATAAGTTACAAATGACCTTACATGGCAATTATATGATAATTCATACAGCACTAAATCAGTACACCATAAAGAGTAAAAAGGGCAAATTTATTTGGCCGCTGCACTTAAACAGGTTGACTGCCACCTGGATCGCTTCGAGACACTGTCCCTTTGCCATCCATTTTTTTTTTTTTTTTTTTAAAGCCAGTGTGAGCTTGATACAATGTCTGTTTACATGGACACCAGAAAGCGAATTATTGTGAGATTATTGCGAGAAAGCAGCGTTCCAGTTTACATGCATTGTTAAGTGCCGTACTCTTTACTCCCGCTGTATACATGCGCCTCGGTCAGTCAGCCACTTTCTCCACAGCAACGTAATTTCCTTGCAGCGCTTGTTTAACCCTTAAATGCATGGTAATTTTCCCAAACACTCTTACATATCTGGATCTTTAGAGGCCCGGCACTTATATCTATAAAAAATGGATGTACAAAATGCCCAGATTTTCAAAATATTTTCAAGACAATTAGAAATTAATCAAATAAAATATCTGTTGATTTTTTATTTTTCATAAATCAAAAAGATAATGCAACAAATCAGGACAAACCTAGAACAGGATTCATTAGCTTCACACTGAAATTTCATGAGATGCAACTGGCAGCCAAACACATACTGAGCTACAAATAACACATAATCTACACATAAGATATACATCAGTTACACATACGTTACACATATGTATTCAGGCACTTATTGAGTCTAAATAGATGAACAACTTACATGATTTCAGTAGTACACCCAAATGAAAATAGTCATCTCATACTATTCATGTTACACTTGCTATAGTTTACTCCTATGTTTTTTCTACATCAGCTAGCAATGTCTAATGTAAATCAAATCAATCACTGAAACATCAGCGCCACCTTGAGTAAGAAATAACAAGTATAATATGTATGTGTACACACATATGGGATACCGATAATTCACCATTGTTGATAATTCATTGTTGCACAGAAAATCAACATGATATAGTGTTTATTTGTATGAATATAGTACTCATTTCTCTTGTAATAAACAAAGGAATAGATATCTTGTTATAGTAATCTTAAATAGATATGAAATAATCATAAAAAATATAATTAATGGAAGTGTGAAAAAAACCCTGACACTCTTACATATCTCAGGTCTCTAAAGACCCTATATACTTTTGGTACTTAAACCATTATAAAAATAAAAATAAATTGTTGCAATTTTGACTTTGTGTGTGCGTGTGTGTTTGTGTGTGTGTGTGTGTGTGTGTGTGTGTTACACTATTTATACGAGATAGATTGAGGAGTACTTAAGAGGTTTGGGTACAACTCCAAAAAATGGATGAGGTACAGGGGGTGGAATTAGGTCCCAGGTCTCTAAAGACCCAAAGTATGCGTTTAAGGGTTAAATAACAAACATGGCATCCGGGGAAGACCTTGCTTTTTTATTTTCCGTTGCTTTGCATTGTTTCCAGATATTCCAGAGTTGTTGCTGTTTTTGTTTCCTTGACTTTCCATCACAACATGATGCGGAATTGCACTGCAATAGTGGGGGTTGCCTCTTACGTAAAAATCCGGGATTCCCCCAACGAACCAGTGCATATACACTAATGTGAGGAGTTGGACAGTCGATAATTTACATTGGTTTGTATAAATGGGTATAGTTTATAGTGTATGTGCTTTTCCCACTGTACTCCCAGATATGTTTAATTCTTTCCGCTGTGCTGACTTGTTGTTTGGCTCCATCCTATGACATTAGTTGTCCGGTTTGTTCCACCCACATGCGCACTCCTAAAAAACCTGTAAGAACGGCACTTTTGGGTTTGCATGATGACCACAATTACCTTAAACCCTGGTGCATTTTTGGGCTGCAGCCTGCAATTTTTCACACTCATTTTTAAAAGCTCACCATTCACACATCCTTTAGACAAATTGCAAACAAACCGGTCTCATTTTTCAGAGAACCACCCAAATAAAAATAAAAAGACTCCATTTATTCATAAATAATATTGTTTATAATCTTATGATAAACAGACATTTTTCTGGGGGAAAAACAACATTTTTTGTTTTGTTTTTTGGTCCTAACTTTGTAAACATGTAATTCTGGTTCTGTTCACTCAACCTCACTTTGAAAAGTCTAATTTTATTCCACTAGGTGGCAGAAAGCACTAGAATTTTTTTTTTTATCTATCACATTCCATCACAATATACAGATCTGAAATGTAGGTGGCACTTTAATGCATTTTAGCCCTCACAGATGCACTCATCTATAGACATTCAGTCTAATTTTCAGTTCAAGCACCACCCTTGTTGTTTCATTGAATATCTTAGCCTCTGAGTGGACTAGAAGCTCAATCTAGGTGTCATTTATAAAGCTGAGATCCTCCTCTTTGCGATGATGTAAATTATCATCAATAGTCATCAACATATTTTCTGATGATTTGTTTTGCATGCTTTTCCTTCTGGATGGCATATTTTGTTTACATCAAAGATATAACATTGGATTATTCAGCCAAGCAAGCTCACAGACAAATAAACAATGGCTCATTTTTTAGAGGGCTTCCTAAGGTAAAAGCAGATATAAACTAAAACTTGTTTTAAAACTGTTAGCTATTTGGGGATTACAGCAGTTTTTGGAGCATAAAGAGACATTTGTATTTGATGACTTACAGAAATCATATTTCACTTTGTGATTCTTTTGAAAATCTTTCGAACTGTGGTATTAGGGCAACAAAATTACTAGTTATTCAGTCACATTTCTGAGAGTGAGAGCTTTCATTTGATATATGACTTGTCTTTATGTGCTATGTGAAGGACTTATATTTTTACATAAATATTTCTACCCCATTACCTCTGGGGGGTAATTCAAAACAAATGTTTTGAGGCCTTATTTTGTTATTGTAAGTAACATAAATTCAGAACTGATTTATCTCTGAAAAGTACAGATTCTAAGCTTTGAAATGATAGCTCATATGCCTGACTTATGTATACGGAGACTTTTTATTTTTTTATTTTTTTATCCCCTTTTCTCCCAATTTGGAATGCCCAATTCCCACTACTTAGTAGGTCCTCATGGTGGTACGGTTACTCACCTCAATCTGGGTGACGGAGGACAAGTCTCAGTTGCCTCCGCTTCTGAGACCGTCAATCCACGCATCTTATCACGTGGCTCATTGTGCATGACACCGCGGAAACTCCCAGCATGTGGAGACTCATGCTACTCTCCGCGATCCACACACAACTTACCACGCGCCCCATTGAGAGCGAAAACCACTAATCGCGACCACGAGGAGGTTACCCCATGTGACTCTACCCTCCCTAGCAACCGGGCAAATTTTGGTTGTTTAGGAGACCTGGCTGGAGTCACTCAGCACACCCTGGATTCAAACTCGTGACTCCAGGGGTGGTAGTCACGTCATTATTCACTGAGCTACCCAGGCCCCCTGTATACAGAGACTTAAGTTTTATGCGAAAACTTTTATCACGATATTGCGCCCCCTTTGGATCCACAGAGTTTAAGGGTCGTGTTCTCTGGGAGAGACCTGGGTGTGTTAAAACGCTTTCTCTTAATCCCTTAAACAGCTTAAGGAAATTGTCGTTCTGGTTTACATGACATTTCAGGACGCCACTTACAGCAAAAACCCTGGACTAATCAGTTTTTTTACATGCATGTAAACATGGTCAATGTAAGAACCCATATTTGCAACGCATGGGTACAATCTACTCATTCAAAACTTGAAATTTGGGTGATATAAAAGTTGGTGTCTGACAATCAATAAGCAATTTGATTATTATGGGAGTAGTATAGACCAATCCTTTGGCAATGTGCATGAGAAGTGGTGGCAGAAAGCCAATAGACTGTTGTGTTAGATTTGACAGATTAGACGAATAAAGTATGACACTAAACCATCATAAATAGACAAATATTCTTAGCTATACAATTATTATAATGACATGAGTTAATAACATATCTGTAATAATGTTCGCTTTTATATGTTTGCTGTGAGTTGAAATGATCTCCTCAGTCCAGTCAAATCTGTTGATGGCTTGAAGTCACAGTCATCTACGAGAACCCTCTAAATAATTTTTTGTAAACACTGGGACTGGTCTATTACATTGTTAGTATGGATGAAACAGTAAAAATATCATAAAACACACTGTATATTTTGGATTTCTCTCTTATCATTCATAAAAATAAAAAAAAAGCTCTCATAAAACTGATAGACACATTTCCTGTTTTTTTTTTTTTTTATGCTGTGTGGAGCAGATAATATATATTTAGTGCATGAAGTGCAATCCATATAAACAAATGTTCTTTTTGCCTATAGTAAGACAATCAACAAAAGCTCAGATAAAAACCTTGAGGTTTGATGGCCTAGCTCTTTGAATAGAAAAAAATATTTTATTTTCTTAGAGATGTTTTGGCTACAGTTACCAGGCAAAATTGATTCCTTAAGGTTTGTTTGTACTGACTCGAATCAGGCTAAAGAAATGTAAACAAATAAATCAATAAGGGCTATGAAACTTCATCCATAAGTGTTCATTAATTGTCATGTAAAATTACAAATAAACTGTAATATAAAAACTAGTTACAGTGTATAGTAGGGTGAAACATAAGAGATCAATGAAGTCTGTCTTTTACCAGGGATGATACTGAGGTATTCCTTCAGATGGAGATATTGAATTGCTCAGGGATCACAGACAAAAATGCTTTCATCAGCACTGCCAAGATCCAGGGGTATGTTTGAGGGTAATCCATTCCACTGAGGCCCTAAGACTCTCTGTTTTCATGGAAACATTCCCATCCACCCACCACAACCATGCTTTCAACATCTTACACCAAAGCTTCTGTGCTTCTGTTTACATTGAGATAGCTATGTATAAAGCCTAGTTTACTTCTCAAGAGGGAGGGTCAAGAAAGATGTGTCATTTAGTGCAAAATACTGTACATACAGTGAGGAAGAGGGTTAAATAAACCGTTAGAGATCAACAGATTGACTCTATTGCTTTATTATTATTGTGCAGCAACCCTAAAGATTACTACTGGATCCTAAGTACAATGTACATAAAAAGCAACAACTAAACTTTTAAATATATACAACCATAATATTCTTCATTCTTGGTCACATTGTACATTACAGTGCTCATGCTACAGTAAAGTGTAACTGCATGATTAGTCACCTAGTAAGTAATAAACAACATGTTAATATCCCTTTAAAAAAAAAAAAAAAGTAGAGTGGCAGATCCATGGTACAATGATGGTATCAGAGCTAATACCATGGTACTCTGAAATACAGTACCATTGTACTGAATGAATACCATATTCACATAGCATACTATTTATAACAAGGCAACCCAAAGGCAAATGAAAAATAAATGTAAAAAAAAAACATTGTTTTAAACTGAAATAAAAATAACAATCAACACAATTAGAAAAATAAATTTGCATGGCTCTGAAAAAAATTAAAAAAATAAAAAAATAATCGTAAAAAATATTAAGTTCCCTTCCGACTCAGTACACTTGACATTGCGTTTATTAACGCATATGGGGGACTGCCTTCTTACATGACCTAGTTGAAACCTCTCTACAATAATGCCAATATTCTAATATTGGCTATGGTGTTTGAGCCCCACCTGTTTGGCGCAAAGCTGTCTGCTATAAAAGCAGGTGCACAAACACCATTTCCTCTGAATTTCTTCCTTCAAGACAGCGATCATCTCTTGTCTAGAAGCCCTCTACCCTTCGCCATCAATATATACAACTCAGCGGCGGAATCTTCATGGCAACAAGAAGACTCTCCGCTCCCCTGCAGTGCTCTGGCGAACATCACTCCGCCTCGCCGCTTGAGGCTTCGCTAGTGAACGGGCCTCAGCATCCTGATTCCCCGCAACGCTTTGGCAGGTGTTGTGTATCCTTACAAAGCAACTGCATATTGTGTGAAATATAAATATATATTTATATATCTAAAGGAGTCGCTTACGTGTTTGCATCTTTTTAATGATGTCGTTCTGTAAGTGTTCCTTGTGCGAGAGGCACATCCCGCCGTCAGATCAGCATGAGAGCTGCATTTACTGTCTGAGCCGCGCCCACGCAGAGTCAGCTCTCATGGAGACAGACTGTCCACACTGTGAGGGCATGAGTCTCAAGACGCTTCTCTCACGAATCACCCTCGTTCTGACGGACGATTCAGCCTCACGCGCCCTCCCTCCAACCTCTTCTGTGATACCGGAGGATTCACATGAAGAGGCACGGCGGGGCCGCGAGGTCAAGCAGGATGAATTTGAGGTGGTCCTTGTGCTGGTACATGCCCTGCGAGCCCCTCAATCTCCACGAGGCGCATCTTTGCCGATATGCTAGGTGCGAGACGAGCTCCGGCCCTCTGATAAGAGCGCGCGGCCTCATCTCATTCAGCGGTTCTGACGCTGGGGATGATAATGACGATGTCATGTCTCTCGCTGCATCAGGCGAGTGGTCAGTGGATGATGCTCCCCCTAGCGAGGGCGAGGAGCATGTATGCGCCACTGACAGGGAGATGCTCCGCGTCCTTACAAGGGCATTTTAGACATTCAAAGAGCTCCGCACTGCTACAGACTTAGCGCTGCGTGCCACGAAAGTCACTGCACAGGCCATCGGCAAGTCCATGGGCAACCTGGTTGTTCTCGATCGACATGTATGACTGACCCTCACAAAAATTAGTGATACGGAAAAAGCAACTCTGTTGAATGCTCCAGTGTCTCCAGCCGGCCTCTTTGGCAGCTCTGTGAATAAGTTTGCTGAGCGTTACGTCGTGACTCATCAGCAATCACAGGCTATGAAACACTTTATGCCAAAACGTAGTACATCACAGCCGGTTTGCCCTCACTCTGTTTCGAGCCAGCACCCAACTAAAAGCCCCATACCTGCTGTCTCAGTGCCGACACCTGCCGCTGCCGAGACACCGGTGAGGCCACGCAAGCCATGGCCCAAACGGAAGCAGCCGTATCAGCGCCCGCCTCACGCCGGTGGAACAAACCCCCCCACACAGCAAAAGTGCTCCTGACACACAATACTGTTCCCCTCTTCCCCCCTGCTGTTTGTCAGGAAAGGAATATTGTTGTTCAAAATGTTGTTCAACATGTTGTTTTCTGTGTCTCACATTAATCAAATGCAATAAAGTTGCACATTATGCACAACCGCTTCCCAATGGTGAGTGGCGCATTATATCATGTATGAACATACAAAGATTGTAAAAGAGTACAGCGTTTGCACGAGACGTTCACACATTTTCAATAAAGGGCTTTCCCACTTCAAAGCCCACATATTTTGCACAACCACTTCCCAATGTTGAGCGACGCATTATATCTTGTAATGAATTACAAAGATTGAAAAAAGATTACAGTGCTCGTTGCAAATGCACAAGATGTTTCAACTAGGTCATTTGAGAAGGCACTCCCCCATATGCGTTAATAAATGCAATGTCTCATTCCCTTCATCTCAGGGAACCAAGGTTAAATACGTAACCGAGACGATTTCATTTTTGTTGTGATAGGTTTTTAAACCTTTAAACCCGCTATCACCTTAACATGAAGGTGCCACTAGGCAGCGATAGCACAAGCAGATAGCCTATTTCTCTCATTATATTAGCAAAGACAGAGAGGGAGGGAATCACTACAGTACATCATGGAGAGAAGCAAAGCAGGTAGAAAACTAGGGTGACCTGTAGTTGGTCCCGGTTTTACGAGGTGTGTCCCGGTGTCGCGTCATTTCTGAAAAAATTGAATAATGTCCCAGTTTCAGCTGTTAGGCTTACTGATTATTTTTTTATGTGAAATTTAATATCCTCAGCGTCCTTCTTGGTATTGTGTCTGGTATCGATTGCAGGGAAGGGAAGATATTTTATTGCATTGCACGATGATTTGACAATACTTTCATTCTATCAATCTGCAGCAATCCACTCAGAATCTATCTGGTTACCATGACAACGACTCAAGCGCTTGGCGCTCTCTGCTGCTCTCTGTCATCATCCAACACAAATTAGAAATGCCCAAATGAAAATGCATGTTCAACAAGCTGAAAGAAGCCAGTCTATTTCTTTGCACAACATGTGAAAATGGAATTGAAATGTTTTGCTGTCACTGTAAATATTCACTTTCCCATGGCCACAGTTAAATAAGAGATTGCAGGTTAATATTCATACGGCTCTATTTTTTAAAATAGTACAAGCACTTAAATGTGGAAATGTGGAATTGTATTTTAACTTTTAAGTTCCAATTTTGCAAATTTTTTGTAAAAATGTTTTGCTGACATGAAATTGTCAATTGACAAGTCATATCATTATTACACATGCAATATGACATCATGTGGATATAATAGGCTATATGGAATTTGTACATATCTAAAATGTGGTTAGAATTGTCTAAAACAATATATAATAAAATAACATTTCACATACTAAAAGATGTTATATTGAATTTAGCTACATATTTTAATACAATGTGATATATATATATATATATATATATATATATATATATATATATATATATATACATACATATATAAATGCATGTATCGCGAATCCCCCAAGTGTCCCAGTTTGAGACTTTCAAAATCTGGTCACCCTATAGGAAATGCACCTGGGACTTCAATTATGACACATCTAAACCTTTATTGACATGACCGTTCATTGTGCTGTCAATGCATGATGTTAAAACAAAGAGAACAGAAACAATACAATATCCAGTAATTTATTCTGACTTTCTTTCTCTCCCACACACACACACACACAGTCTTTTCACTCATTCTGTCTTACATCGTCAATCAATGATTTGTTTTACATTTCATTTGGAATTGGTATAGATTTTGTTTGATGTTCAGTTTTCAGAGTTACGACAAGGCTTACTTTCTCATGACAAATGCACTAAAGAGAACTTTGGTTAAAGTAAAAAAAAAAAGAAGCATTCTTAATTCAGAATTATGTGTTTTCTTCTTCTGTAGTATCAGTAAGGAAATTCAGTTGATCTTATTAAAATGAAGATTTTTAATATTATAAGTATTATTTACAAACTGTACATTTGGGTGTCCAGCTATATGACCCACATTGCACAGATGCCTGTTTTCCCCATTCTAGATGTATCACTTGATATAAAAACTAAATGAAATGAAAAACTAAAACTGAACTATAAAATATTTAAAAACTAAAACTAACAAAGAACTAACAAACAAAATGAAAACTAAACTACATTATAATGAAAATTTTAAAATGAAATAGAAATAAAAACTAAATTTAAAATGTAAAACTATTATAACCTTGCCCAAAGGACTACCCAAAGAATACTTTGGTACATAGAAGAAAGTACTTTATAATTGTTATTGATGCAATTATTTTAAGGAGCATCTTGTACAGTTTGTTATTGTTATTGTCATAGCTCTTATTTTAAGTAACATGCCAAATTTATATATTAATACACTGCAATGTAAAATTAATCTATCTTCTTGCCATTCTGACATCATGTGACATCACATCTTCGTTTTAAAACCCCTGCAGGTATTGATTTGAGGTATCACATGCAGTTTACTTTTGTAACTGACCTTTAAACATTGATTATATGTATACTGGCTTCATATAAAGTCATACTGTCTATCCTAAGAATAAAGGAGTAGTGTGACCTTTATTCCTCCTCTGACAGGTGCACGTACACTTCTTACCTTGCCTTTCAGGTCCAGGATGAAGATCGCGGACGCTGCCATCCTGATCAAAGTAGTAGACAAGGAGTGACAGACGGATGTCGAAGTTTTGTGATTTTGAGTAAAGTTTAATCAAGTGAAATGAAGGAAGCCCTTTCCCATCCTTAACCAGCGTGTCTTCCGGGTTTTGAGGCGTCTGACCGGTTCTGCAGCTTTCGTTTGAGCTGTGCCTATTCTGTCACCCCAGCTACATTGCCTGCGTTGCGAAACGTCGAAACTAGAACGCTCTCGTTATAAACAAGACGCAGTCTACGCTGCCAGTTTAGTTTCAGGAGACTGAGCGCGAGCTGTCCGCGCACAGAGTTTTAAGGATATACTGTGGCATCTAAACCTGCGGTGGCGGTCAATAAATTGTTAACATTAACCTCTCGCATTACAATTTGTTATCTTTATTTTATAGACTGCATGCTACAGAAAAGAGTACACAAATAAAACATTATAGAATTAGAATTCATAAACAAAACACGCAATTTACACGGTACACACCATTCTACAGGTTTTACACGTGCTAGCTACTTTTAGACAAACTTAAAAACAAATTAAAACTAAACTATAATAATAAAAGTCTCACTTTTACATGAAGGTCTACATGGTCTATAAACTGTTGCTAGGTTTCAGGAAGTTCTCGCCTTTGAATTAAAAAAAAAACATAGTAGTGTTTTCATTGCAATTACCCGCCTGTGACCACTAGGTGTCCGCATTGCGCCGTGTTTCGACCGCTTCGAAATTGTGGATAATTTGCGAAGCAATTGGATGCATTTATTCGATGTCTCCGGAATCCTAGTTTCTTTCTTTACTATATTGAAGTGAAGACCGCCGTTTCAATATACCTCTTTAAAACGAATTACGACCCAGCCTTCAGTGTTGCGTTAGACACGAGACGTGTCAAGTACATAGCGCCAGTGACGTCATTAGGGCTGCGCCCATCGTTTTCAGGCTACTGTACTTTGGCTGAGAAAAGGTTTGTATTTTTGAGCGATCTCACATTTTAGGTGTATAAATATAACGTTAAAGAGTGTTTTAATGTTTTTACAACAACATGGTAATAGTAAGTTAGCACTGTGTTACGAATGTAGATCATTAGAGAATGTATTACTGTAATCCTCTATCTGACGTGCTTATAGATGATTTGTTGTAAATGGCTCAACATTTATGATGTGCCCTCAGAGTGAAGCGTATTCTCACACGAGGAACGGATTGATTTTGATATTTGTCTATGATTTTATTTCCATTGATTCGCAGCGTTTTAAACGTGACGAAGACACGTTTCCAAACAAGCAAGAAGGGATGAAACAACTAAAATCTGCGTGCCATATCACTGTAAAGATGAAAAGTGAAAAATAAAAATACAGAGGAGCAAAGAGGTTGATTTTTCATGAATAATTGCAGAGAAATATTAAAGTCATACACCGTCTGATAGTTCATTAACGGTGTTATATGTTAACTGGAAGCCCAAATAGAACATAAAGTTAGCATAAACTTTATCCATAAAACTCCAGTGGTTTAGTCCATGTCTTCTAAAGCAATCCAGTCAGTTCTGGGTAAGAACAGACCAAAATGTAACTCCTTTTTCACTATAAATCTTGATATAAGAAGTCTCCTTGGCGATCATGATTTCAAGCTCGTTTACACTTCCTAGCGCCATCTAGCGCTCTGTGGCTGTGTCACGTTTCGAAGGCTGCATGCTAGGTAGGATGCATCCTTTGAAGGCTGCAGTATACCGAGCATCCTCCTTTAAACAAATCTCATTTAAACGAGACAGCCTTTGTAGGACAAATGGAAACAGAACATAACATGGGTGCTTTGACAGCACGCCACTCTTTAACAAGCGCGAGCGCTTCGACTGAGATTGTAACAAAGTCCCTTTAGAAGGGAATGTATGAGGTAAATTTTAGGAGAGTTATAAAGATTTAAAGAGAAAAGAAAATAGATTTTACAGGTGTAGTTTAATATATACTTTATTTTAAATATATATTAATATAAATATACATATTATATACTCTGCACCCATCTACTGAGGTACTTCAACTTGGGAATTAACATTCCTTGCGTTTGAACATCATATTTACGGGCAAATGTTAGGTGGTGGTGTTATTTTTTTTTTTAGACATTTCCGTTGAAGCAAAGAATTGTGGGTTGTGAGTGCCCATGAAGGATACACCTCATGCAAACTCCGAATTCCCACAAAAGAAGGTCGCATTCGAAGTGTCCTACTCGCTTTTATGAAACGAGACAGCCTCGATGAAGTATGCGGCCGAGAAATGCGACCTCCGGAGGACGCAGCCTTCCAAATGAGACACAGCCTGTGCATGCATCAAACACTAGGAAGAGTAATCGAGCTTGAAATCATGATAGTGCCCAGAGACTGCAATGGAAAGATGTATATTAAAAAACGAAATATATTTTGGTTTGTTGTCACCCAAAACCGATTAGATCAAACCACTGGAGTCTTATGGATTACCATCATGCTGCCTTTATATGCTTTTTGGAGCTTCAAAGTTTTGGTCAACATTCACTTGCATTGTATGGACCTATAGAGCTGAGATATTCTTCTAATAATATTCATTTGTGTTCTGCAGAAGAAAGAAAGACATACAAATCTGGGATGGTATGAGGGTAAGTAAATAATGAGAGAATTTTCATTTATGAGTGATCTATTCCTTTAATGCAACCAGATCCGGTGTTATGGATCAACTGGGGATCATGTTAACTGGGGATGTGTGCGTGCATGTGAATAATTTTACTTGCCTTTTCAGCAGATTCGTTCAGTGTGAATCGTGAGTAAAGAAAAGACGTTTTGCTCATTATAAAAAATGTTGGTGTCATTATTAAACAGCTGTGTCATCGTTGTCTGTTCTAATTCATTTGACGCAGTTTAAGAGCGATCTGAATGGTTTCACAGGGTAACATCTGGTTTCCCATGTTGACGTGGGACATTGGTTTGAATGGGAACTGGCTATTACACTTGTCAAGAGCAGTAAATCGTAAGTGAAACTCTTTAATTTGCAAAACTAATCCATCATAGGCTGAAATGTGTCAACAATAGGCATATACTCTTAAATTACTTCCATTTATTAAAAAAAGAATTATAGTTTTATAAGTTTAAAGAAAATTATTGTTTGCAAGTAATAGAAAAGTCGGTTGGTCTAGCAGTAGCGTGATCGTAACCATATGAATAGACCCGGGTTCAATTCCTCAGTAAACATCTGTTAATTTAATTAAATTGATATTATAATATCCTTTACTTTTCAACGGTTCTGTGCATGACAGTGTAGTATATTTATGATTACCCATGACACTGCCAAAAGATGTTTATGTGTGGAGACTGGAGAGCATGTACAGAGGCCTAACTGACCAATGATAAATTATACTCTGAGAAAGCATGATAAAGTTCTTCAGAAACAATGATTTTGTTTGTTTGGCAAAATCTTAAGATTTTATCTTTAATAAATGTTTTGACCATTTATAAAGGCCTTTAAACTGTAGACAGCATAGTTCTTAATTTTCTTCTCAGTAATTCAACCAATCTCAGAAAATTCAGTAGGTTATACTGTGATTACTGGCTGTCAGATTCAGTTGAAATTTTGATAGATTTGTTTAAAACAATATAATAAATTGTGTCTGTGTTTTACAAAATAATTTTCGATATACCTATTTAAAGTACATCATAACCTGCAGCAGAGATACAATGCTCTTGATGAACCAGGATTTGAATCCGAACCGCTGAGTGATATATCAGTGTGACTTACTACTAAACTAACGATCCAGTTCTTATTAGCAGATTGCCTTGTTCATTTTCAATGGTAGAAGGTTACTCAAACTATCATGGTTAATTAAGCCATTATTCATTATAAAGAGAAAAAAAAGCAATTGAAAATGTATTATTGACACACATCAGCCTATGATGCTTTAGTGTTGTATATAAAAGAATTCCACTTGCGATTTACTGCTCTTGACAAGTTTAATTGGCATTCCCATTCAAACCAATGTGCCACGTCAACATGTTACCCTGTGAAACCATTCAAATCACTCTTAAAGTGTGTCAAATTCATTAGAACAGACATCGATGAAACAACTCTGTTTAATAATGATACCAAAATTTTTTATAATGTGCAAAACGTCTTTTCTTTACTCACAATTCACATTGAACGAATCTGCTGAAAAGGCAAGTAAAATTATTCACATGTACGCACACATCCCCAGTTAACATGATCCCCAGTTGATCCATAACACCAGATCTGGTTGCATTAAAGGAATAGTTCACTCATAAATGAAAATTTTCTCAATATTTACTTAACCTCATGCCATCCCAGATGTGTATGTCTTTCTTTTTTCTGCAGAACACAAACAAATATGTTTGAAGAATATCTCCACTCTATAGGTCCATACAATGCAAGTGAATGTTGACCAAAACTTTGAAGCTCCAAAAAGCATATAAAGGCAGCATGATGGTAATCCATAAGACTCCAGTGGTTTGATCTAATTGGTTTTGGGTAACAACAAACCAAAATATAATTATTTTTTTACTGTATATTTTTCCATTGCAGTCTCTGGGCACCATCATGATTTCAAGCTCGATTACACTTCCTATTGCTTGATGCATGCACAGAGCACTAGATGGCGCTAGGAAGTGTAGTCGAGCTTGAAATCATGATCGCCAAGGAGACTTCTTATGTCAAGATTTATAGTGGAAAAGGAGTTATATTTTGGTCTGTTTTCACCCAAAACTGACTGGATCTCTTTAGAAGATATGGACTAAACCACTGGAGTTTTATGGATAATGCATATGCTAACTTCATGTTCTATTTGGGCTTCAAAATTCTGGTCACCTGTCACTTGCATTGTATGTATCTACAGAGCTTAGATATTTAAAAAAAAAAAAAAATCTTTGTTTGTTTTCTTCAAAAAGTGAAAAAAATTCACACCTCTGATGGCATGAGGGTGAGTAAATAATGAGAGAAGTTTCATTTTTGGGTGAGCCATTCCTTTAACATAATTCACTTTCAGAAAATCAAAGATCACTTAAAAAAAAAAAAAGTTAATTAATTTGTTTACTTACAGTTGAAGTCAGAAGTTTACATACACTTAGTCATTAAAAATAATTTTTTAACCACTCCATAGACTTCATATTGGCAAACTATAGTTTTGGCAAGTCGATTAAGACATCTAGTTTATTTATTTATTTTTTTCAACAGTTGTTTACAGACAGATTGTTTCACTTTTAATTGACTATATCACAATTCCAGTGGGTCAGAAGTTTACACACACTAAGTTAACTGTGCTTTTAAGCAGTTTGGAAAATTCCAGAAAATGATGTCAAGCCTTTAGGCAATTAGTCAAGTCAAGTCATTTTTATTTGTATAACGCCTTTCACAACATGCATCATTTCAAAGCAGCTTTACAGAAAATCATGCATTAACAGAAAATGAAACTGTAATATCTATAATGTCTTAGAGTCATCATTGTGTAGTTTGATAAAATACGATTTGTGTTTAAAAATATGTATTATAGGCTTCTATAGCTTCTTATAGGCTAATTGGAGTCAATTGCAGGTGTACCTGTGGATGTATTTTAAGGCCTACCTTCAAACCCAGTGCCACTTTGCTTGACATCATGGGAAAATCAAAAGAAATCAGCCAAGACCCCAGAAAAAAGTCTGGTTCATCCTTGGGAGCAATTTCCAAATGCCTGAAGCTACCACGTTCATCTATACAAACAATAGTATGCAAGTATAAACACCATGGGGCCACGCAGCCTCAGGAAGGAGACGCATTCTGTCTCCTAGAGATGAACGTAGTTTGGTGCGAAAAGTGCAAATCAATCCCAGAACAACAGCAAAGGACCTTGTGAAGATGCTGGAGGAAACAGGTAGACAAGTATCTATATCCACAATAAAACGAGTCCTATATCGACATAACCTGAAAGGCTGCTCAGCAAGGAAGAAGCCACTGCTCCAAAACTGCCATAAAAAAGCCAGACTACAGTTTGCATGTGCACATGGGACAAAGATCTTACTTTATGGAGAAATGTCCTCTGGTCTGATGAAACAAACATTTAACTTTTTGGCCATAATGTCCATAATTATGTTTGGAGGATAAAAGGTGAGGCTTGCAAGCCAAAGAACACCATCCCAACCGTGAAGCATGGGGGTGGAAGCATCATGCTGTGGGGGTGCTTTGCTGCAGAAGGGACTGGTGCACTTCACAAAATAGATGACATCATGAGGAATTTTTAGGATATATTGAAGCAACATCTCAAGACATCAGCCAGGAAGTTAAAGCATGGTTGAAAATGGGATTTCCAAATGGACAATGACCCCAAGCATACCTCCAAAGTTGTGGCAAAATGGCTTAAGGATAACAAAGTCAAGGTATTGGAGTGGCCATCACAAAGCCGTGACCTCAATCTGATAGAAAATTTGTGGGCAGAACTGAAAAAGTGTGTGCGAGCAAGGAGGCCTACAAACCTGACTCAGTTACGCCAGTTCTGTCTGGAGGAATGGGCCGCAATTCCAGCAACTTATTGTGAAGCTTGTGGAAGGCTACCCAAAAGGTTTGACCCAAGTTAAACAATTTAAAGGCAATGCTACCAAATACTAACAAAGTGTATGTAAACTTCTGACCCACTGGGAATGTGATGAAAGAAAGAAAAGCTGAAATAAATCATTCTCCATACTATTATTCTGACATTTCACATTCTTAAAATAGTGATCCTAACTGACCTAAGACAGGGAATGTTTTCTATGATTAAATGTCAAGAATTGTGAAAAACTTGAGTTTAAAAGTATTTTGCTTAGGTGTATGTAAACTCCTGTCTTCAACTGTATGTATGTTCTTTTTAGACTAAATGGAAGTGAAAGAGCAAAGACAAGAACTGAAAGAAGTGGAGGAGGAAAGTCAAGAACAGAAAGAAGCTGAGGAGGAAAGACAAGAACTGAATGAATCGGAGGAGGAACATCAGGATCAGGACCCCCATAATGTCACAACTGGAGAAAAATCCTTTAATTCCTCAGAGACTGAAAAGAATTTCTCACAAAAAAGAACAGAACCCAAAAATTTCCCTTGCCCTCAGTGCGAAAAGTGTTTTGCACGTATAGGACACCTTATGACTCACATGAAAATTCACACAGGAGAGAGGCCTTACATATGCCCTCAGTGTGGAAAGTGTTTCACATGTAAAGGAGGCCTTAAGGAACACTTTAGAATTCATACTGGTGAGAGGCCTTTTAATTGTACTCAGTGTGAAAAGAGTTTCACAAATTCAGGAGGACTCCGGAGGCACATTAGAACTCACACTGGTGAGAGGCCTTTCATCTGCACTCAGTGTGAAAAGTGTTTCCCAAATTTAACAGAACTTAAGAGGCACATAAAGAGTCACTCTGTGGAGAGGCCTTTTTCATGCCCTCAGTGTGGAAAGTGTTTTAAGCAAAAATGTGTTCTTAAGGAACATGCAAAAATTCACACTGGAGAGAGGCCTTTTGCATGCATGTTGTGTGGAAAGAGTTTCGCACATCACAGCACCTTAAAATGTCATATGAAAACTCATTCTGGAGAGAAATCACACGAATGTCCTCAGTGTGGCAGGAGATTTGCAGAGGCGAACAATCTAAAAACTCATGTGCTCGCTCACTCTGGAGAAAGGCCGTTTCACTGCGATCAGTGTGGTAAAAATTTTCTTTTGGCAATACAGCTAAAGACACACATGAGGATTCATACAAATGAGAAACCTTACTTGTGTTCTTTTTGTGGAAAGAGTTTTGTATGGCTGAACGGTTTAAAAGACCATCAGAAAACACATATTGATGAGAAAACCTATGAGTGCTGTGAGTGTGGGAAAGCCTTTAAGAGAGCAGCTGAATTGAAAGTGCACGAAAGAATCCACACTGGAGAAAAACCCTACAAGTGTTTATTCTGTGAAAAGAGTTTCGCTCAGTCATCTGGCCTAACAGTGCATGAAAGAGTCCATACTGGGGACAAGCCATATCACTGCCCTTTATGTGGGAAGACTTTCAGTCGATGTGGTAGTCTCGGGAAACATTTAAAAAAGGCTTGCCGAAAGTTGTCAAAGTGAGCGAGGTGCACCTTCAGGTTCATCAGAGTTCTTGCAAAAGAGCAATTTTGAAATTTAGACAAAGGAAATTTAAGGGAGGTCAAAGTATTAGTTCAGAAAACAAGTGAGTTCCACTGAAATGCCACATATGTAATCATTTCTGCAACCCTATAATGAAAATGTTTAAAGAAAATAGACAATTTCAGTAATTTCTTTATTCCTTTTTGTTTGTAAAAAATCTATCAAGTTGGGGTGTGTGCTAGTTTATGGTACATTTAAGTCATTTACCTGTCCTATAAAGAAAGCAACTAATCTGTAGTGTGTAGTGTACTTATTGTACATTATATTTACCAGAAATAAAAATGAGCAAAATAATGTGTTGTGTCACTTATTTAATGAGCAAAGAGAATAAATTGACTTAAAGGAATATTTCACCCAAAATTTAAAATTCTCTCGTCATTTACTCACCCTATGATTTTCTTCTGCAGAACACAAATGAATATTTTTAGAAGAATTTCTCAGCAATGTAGATCCGTGCAGTCAATGGTGGCCAGAATTTTGAAGGTACAAAAAGCACATAAATACAGCCAGGGTTGTGGAGTAACTGAAAACACGTAATGGGATTACGTATTCAAAATACAAAATATTAGTAACTGTAGATTTAACTGTAGATTTAAATAGTTGGTAATCAGAATACAGTTAAATTCAAAATGATGCGATCCAAAGAGTTTTCACAAACACTTAAGATGTGTCATATTTATCCAAGCAGACAGAGAAGTTTGAAGTTTTGAGCTGCAAAAATAGAAATAAATGTTCATATTTTTTTGTATAAGATATGTAGGCTTTTTTCAGATAATGTATTTTTAAAATGTATATCAAAGTAAGACTGTAGAGTCCACTTCTGATAGATGCATTAAAATGTGGCTATATAGCTTGAAAGGAAACCTGTGCGCTGTTATTCATACATGGATAGCTGGATTTAATTATTAAGTATTTGACACAATCCTGGATTGTTTTGTTCTTCAAAGACAATCGTGGATATGCCAAAGTAGCCTCATGCATAAAACTTTGCATAGATTTTATCCTGTAAGTATGTGTAAGCACTCAAGTTTTTAGATTCAGATTTATAAAACTGTATGTAGAGCCTAGAACCTGTGCAGAGTTGGTCAATAAAACAACATTATGGTCAATAATACCATTTAATTTAGAAATGGAGTAAAACATACATAATACATCATGTAGATGGTCAAGGAGACAAGTAATAGTGCCCAACTGAGATAAGTAAATAGAAATTCAAGAAGGACAGATCTTAAAATGTAATTGATTATTAAAATTTTCATTTAAAATAAATAAACAGTAACCCTCGTTATAAAATTCATTAACAACATTTTTGAATAGTGATTTCTAGGCCTGGAAAAGTCATGAAAATGTATCAAATCTTTATAGTGAATATACATTTTTCTAGTTTTCCTGTGCTCTAAAAATATCTGCTAGACAATGTTCTTGTGTATAGTTAAACATTCTCGCAAGCCACAGTGATGTCCGATTTGTGAGCAAATGGTTCTTTTGAGTCAGATCTTGAATAGGTCAAAATGATTCACAAATCAGTCTGAATTATTCATTAGCAAATCAACATGAATCAAAATGATTTTTAACAATTTATAAACAGCACAGTCATACAATTTCACTGGTGAGAAATGGTGGGAACCATGATATTATTCCATAATAAACATTATAAAAACAGACCATTAGTTCATGTGCTTTTAAGTGTCATTAAACTTTGATTCATAAATGTTTCATATTTATAGCCCATATATTAATGTACATTACTGATCTGTTTTGATAAACTACAGATCTGCCATTGTTTGTGGCATTAGGCATATTTGACACAAGTCTTTTTATTATAAACTGTTATCAAATAAGATTTTACATTAGATTTAATAAGATTAAATAGTTCAATTAGATTTAACCAATAGTGAATTCAATTTCCTCCTCTTCGTCCTCATCATCATCATCATCCTTCAGTTCTGCTGCTCTTGCAGCTCTCTCACTCTCACTCGCTTGAATATAGTTATCTTCAATAAACCCATCGTCATCTTCCTCAGTGTTATTAGTAGGTGCAGCTGCCTGGATCCCTGGGCCCCCATGTGTCGAGAAGCCCACCTCAAAGTTTGCAGGGTCACACTGACTTGTGGCATCTACTTCGCTGAGCCTGGAGTGTCTGTAGCTTGCCAGATACTTGTGTATGAGCTTGCACTTGGCGATCACAGCAATAAGAATTGAGAGGCAGATAGTTGACACCAGGACAGCCACAAAGGCCTTCCAGCTGTCTGAAGAGTTTGCTGTCAGTGTGCCTGAAAACATTGTTATTGAAACTGGTTAGAGTCTCAGTTGTATGCAAGATTATAAATGTTTGGCTATAGAATTGTAGTACAAATCATAGGTAATAATCTACATTACATTAATGAAGAAAAACTCAGATGTTGGCTATACACACTGTATGTATATGTAAAAACACTGACTATTAGCTGTGAAATTAGGATGTGTAGAGGTTCCTTGGTAAGTCATTTCCAGTAGTTTACGAAGGGAGTCTCCATGATTGACATTCTTAAAATATCCTGCAAAAAAAAAAAAAAAAAAATCATACAGAAGTTATAGTGTACATCCATTTTTAAAGCTCAAAGTAAAATAAATGTCTTGTTTAAAGGAATAGTCTACCCCAAAATGAAAATCCTGTCATAATTTACTTACTCTGATGTCGTTTAAAAACCAGTATGACTGTGGAACAAAACATGTTTAAACAGCAACATTTCACAGCGCATTGTCCCCACTAGTGTGTTCTCATTGCAATCGCTACCATCCACTGGCAGAGTTCAACAGGAGCTTTGAATACTCCAGATTTCCATGGATGAGGCGCCACAAAAAAAGAATGATTTGTTAAAGGATTGGTTACGGTATCAGAGCAAAGACACTTTGCTCAGTGCTTGTTCTCATTAAAATGTCCCGATACCATCCATCGTACAGCTGGGTATAGCTGTCGTTGTGCGAGCGGCCAAATTGAGTTTATTGAGCGGGCATAGAGACGTGCAAACCATACTTACCCTCCACTATAAAAAATGGCCATAATCGTAATGGTAAAAGACTGTAAAAATGCTACATTAAAAAAACTTTCATTGATTAATGGGTAGTTACCTTAAAATATATGGTAAAAATGATAATAAATGTAACAACATGTCATTTACGATAAAATGTTGTAAAGATTATGTTTTTTAAATGTAAAAAGTATAATTTTACAATATAATTAACAGTAAAATGTATATTATGTTTAACAAGAGAGTACATGTACTTTTTATGGAAATGTATTATTAAAATTAAGGTAAAAAGCAATAATCGGGCGTTCCCAGAATTCCCTGCGTGACCCATCACATTTCATTATATTTTATGAGATTAGCGATGTTTCTTCATCATTTTAATATCAGTTATTTACTTTGGGGTGTTCCGAGTTATATTTTATGTAGTTTAGTTCATGTTTATTGTATTATTCTTTTAATTTCACATGTTTTACCCTGATGGTGTTTTGTGTTTGTGTGAGTGACACTGTGCATACTGTCTCTACATGTTTATTGGTAATTTCTCCTGGAAGGGCCAATATTGATGAGCTCTACAGTATGTCATCATGTGCTTTTCTGCAATTACTACAGTGTTTAACAATACATTACAAAGTAAAAAGCAGATTTTATAGTTCCAGAATGTTAGTGTAATAAGTTTATATCATTTAATAATATAAACGGTAATGAACCGTAAAATATACACTATATTGCCAAAAGTATTCGCTCACCCATCCAAATAATTGAATTCAGATGTTCCAATCACTTCCATGGCCACAGGTGTATAAAATGAAGCACCTAGGCATGCAGACTGCTTCTACAAACATTTGTGAAAGAATGGGCCGCTCTCAGGAGCTCAGTGAATTCCAGCGTGGTACTGTGATAGGATGCCACCTGTGCAACAAGTCCAGTCGTGAAATTTCCTCGCTACTAAATATTCCACAGTCAACTGTCAGTGGTATTATAACAAAGTGGAAGCGATTGGGAATGACAGCAACTCAGCCACGAAGTGGTAGGCCACCTAAAATGACAGAGCGGGGTCAGCAGATGCTGAGGCGCATAGTGCGGTGAGGTCGCCAACTTTCTGCAGAGTCAATCGCTACAGACCTCCAAAGTTCATGTGGCCTTCAGATTAGCTCAAGAACAGTGCGTAGAGAGCTTCGTGGAATGGGTTTCCATGGCCGAGCAGCTGCATCCAAGCCATACATCACCAACTGCAATGCAAAGCGTCGGATGCAGTGGTGTAAAGCACGCCGCCACTGGACTCTAGAGCAGTGGAGACGCGTTCTCTGGAGTGACGAATCACGCTTCTCCATCTGGCAATCTGATGGACGAGTCTGGGTTTGGCGGTTGCCAGGAGAACAGTACTTGTCTGACTGCATTGTGCCAACTGTGAAGTTTGGTGGAGGGGGGATTATGGTGTGGGGTTGTTTTTCAGGAGCTGGGCTTGGCCCCTTAGTTCCAGTGAAAGGAACTCTGAATGCTTCAGCATACCAAGAGATTTTGGACAATTCCATGCTCCCAACTTTGTGGGAACAGTTTGGGGATGGCCCTTTCCTGTTCCAACATGACTGTGCACCAGTGCACAAAGCAAGGTCCATAAAGACATGGATGAGCAAGTTTGGTGTGGAAGAACTTGACTGGCCTGCACAGAGTCCTGACCTCAACCCGATAGAGCACCTTTGGGATGAATTAGAGCGAAGACTGCGAGCCAGGCCTTCTCGTCCAACATCAGTGTCTGACCTCACAAATGCGCTTCTGGAAGAATGGTCAAAAATTCCCATAAACACACTCCTAAACCTTGTGGAAAACCTTCCCAGAAGAGTTGAAGCTGTTATAGCTGCAAAGGGTGGGCCAACGTCATATTAAACTCTATGGATTAAGAATGGGATGTCACTTAAGTTCATATGCGTCTAAAGGCAGATGAGCGAATACTTTTTGCAATATAGTGTACATGCATCATTCAAACACTCACCCAGCCCACTTCCTTTTTGAACTGTTGCCTTCTGGGTGGCGCTACAGAGCACTGACCACCAGAACCCTCAGGCACAGGAACAGGTTTTTCCCTCAGGCTATCCATCTCAAAAACTGTTAAAACTGCCCCACTGAGCAATAATTACGTGCAATACACAGCTTAGTCTATTTATATTCATCCAACATTTCCTACCTTACATTCCCTTGCATCTGTATATAGCAGATTTGTATTTGTACATACATGTGTGTGTATATATACACTACCGGTCAAAGGTTTTGAAACACTTACTCATTCTTTATTATAATGTATTTATTTATTTATTTATTTTCACATTTTAGAATAATAGTAAAGTCACCAAAACTATGGAATAACATAAATGGAACTATGGGAATTATGTTGTGACTAAACAAAATCCAAAATAAATCAAAACTGTGTTATATTTTAGCATCTTCAAAGTAGTCACCCTTTGCCTAGAATTTGCAGACATGTACTCTTGACATTTTCTCAACCAACTTCTTGAGGTATCACCCTGGGATGCTTTTTAAACAGTATTGAAGGAGTTCCCATCTATGTTGGGCACTTATTGGCTGCTTTTCTTTATTATTTGGTCAATTTTTTATTTTTTATAAAATTTTAGTTTTATAATGAAATAAATTAATATGTTGGCACAATTATATTTTTGTCAACAAAACTAATTTCAAACATTTAAGCATACGCCTTCAGATCAAAAGGTTTTTAAGATCATGAGAAACATTTCAGTCAAGAGTTTCAAAACTTTTGACCAGTAGTGTGTGGGGGTGTGTGTGTGTGTGTGTGTGTGTGTGTGTGATATATATATATATATATATATATATATATATATATATATATATATATATATATATATATATATAATTGTGCTCAAACGTTTGCATACCCTTGGAGAATTGGTAATATATGTACCATTTTTAAAGAAAACATGAGTGAGCAGGCAAAACACATTTCTTTTATTTCTTATGGGATTCATATTCAACTGTAGGTTATAACAGAATGGCACAATCATAAAAAAATATGGCAACAATGAAAAAAATTAAATGACCCCTGTTCAAAAGTCTGCATACCCTTAGTTCTTAATACTGTGTATTGCCCACTTTAGCATCAATGACAGCATGCAGTCTTTTGTAATAGTTGTCTATGAGGCCCCAAATTCTTGGTATAGCTGCCCATTCATCTTGGCAAAATGCCTCCAGGTCATGCAAAGTCTTTGGTCGTCTTGCATGAACCGCACATTTGAGATCTCCCCAGAGTGGCTCGATGATATTAAGGTCAGGAGACTGTGATGGCCACTCCAGAACCTTCACCTTTTTCTGCTGTAACCACTGGAGGGTCAACTTGGCCTTGTGCTTAGGGTCATTGTTGTGCTGGAAATTCCAAGAGCGTCCCATGCGCAGCTTTCATGCAGAAGAATGCAAATAGTCTGCCAGTAATTTCTGATAACATGCTGCATTCATCTTGCCATCAATTTTCACAAGATTCCCCATGCCTTTAGAGCTCACCGCACCCCCCCCCCTCTTCACTATAGGCCTTGTTGACCCCTCTCCAAACATAGCGCTTATGGTTGTGTCCATAAAGCTCTATTTTGGTCTCGTCACTCCAAATTACAGTGTGCCAGAAGCTGTGAGGCGTGTCAAGGTGTTGTCGGGCATATTGTAACCGGGCATTTTTGTGGCATTGGCGCAGTAAAGGCTTCTTTCAGGCAACTCAACCATGCAGCTCATTTTTGTTCAAGTATCGTCGTATTGTGCTCCTTGAAACAACCACACCGTCTTTTTCCAGAGCAGCCTGTATTTCTCCTGAGGTTACCTGTGGGTTTTTCTTTGTATTCCGAACAATTCTTCTGGCAGTTGTGGCTGAAATCTTTCTTGGTTTGGTATCAAGAGATCCCTGAATTTTCCACTTCTTAATAAGTGATTGAACAGTACTGACTGGCATTTTCAAGGCTTTGGATATCTTTTTATATCCTTTTCCATCTTTATAAAGTTCCATTACCTTGTTACGCAGGTCTTTTGACAGTTCTTTTCTGCTCCCCATGGCTCAGTATCTAGCCTGCTCAGTGCATCCACGTGAGAGCTAATAAACTCATTGACTATTTATATACAGACACTAATTGAAATTTAAAAAGCCACAGGTGTGAGAAATTAACCTTTAATTGCCATTTAAACCTGTGTGTGTCACCTTCTGTGTCTGTAACAAGGCCAAACATTCAAGGGTATGTAAACTTTTGATCAGGGCCATTTGGGTGATTTCTGTTATCATTATGATTTAAAAAGGAGCCAAACAACTATGTGATAATAAATGGCTTCATATGATCACTATCCTTAAATAAAAGACAGTTTTTTTGCATGATCAGTCATATTTTCAAAATCAATGCCAAAATTTCACAATATCTGCCAGGGTATGCAAACTTTTGAGCACAACTGTATATATATATACAGTACTGTGCAAACGTTTTAGGCACTTGTGAAAAATGTTGCATAGTGAGGATGTCTTCTAAAATAATGACATAAATAGTTTTCATTTATCACTTGTGTCATACAAAGTCCAGTAAACATAAAAAAAGCTAAATCAATATTCGGTGTGACCACCTTTGCCTTTAAAACAGCACCAATTCTCCTAGGTACACCTGGACACAGTTTTTCTTGGTTGTTGGCAGATAGGATGTTCCAAGCTTCTTGGAGAATTCGCCACAGTTCTTCTATCTCAAGGCAAGGACTCAAGATGAGGCAAGGACTCAAGATGGCGCCGAGTATGGCTGCTGCGTTGCGAGCTCCGACACAACATGGTAGTGTTTTCTTTGTTTTGTTCACAATTCTTATGTTTTTTGTCTTGGATGTTGTCTGCCTTATTGTCTAGGACAGACAAACACTTTTGGACATTGGTTCAGCAATTTCACACCATAAACCGGACTTCAAATTCCTCAATGCCGACCCGCTGTTTACAAACACGCAAGCGGAGCCCTTTGTCTGGGCAGTCTGGACACGGAAACGCAGGAGGAAAAGGGGAAACAGAGCCGGCGTTCTCATCAGAGTAAGACGCCGCGCAAATCGACCCCCGCTACCCAGTATTCTACTGGCAAATAATCAGTCTCTGGATAACAAGCTCTGCGAGCTGAAAGCGCGGATCTCTTTCCAACGAGAGACGAGGGACTGCTGCATTATCTGCCAAACAGAAACTTGGATGTCTGCGGAGATTCCAGACTCAGCCATTGAACTCGCGGGGTTCTCCGTGCACCGAGCGGACAGAGCGAAAGGCCTCTCAGGTAAAAGCAGAGGTGGTGGTGTATGTGTTATGATCAACAAATCCTGGTGTGATCAGAGGAACGTACATTCTGTCAAGTCTTTCTGCTCTCCTGATCTGGAATTTCTCATGCTTCTGTGTCGACCATTCTGGCTACCGAGGGAATTCACAGCGGTCATTATCACTGCTGTGTACATCCCCCCACAAGCCGACACAGACCGGGCAATCAAGGAACTGTATGGGTGTATAAGTGAGCAGGAAACCGCGCACCCTGAGGCCACGTTCATTGTGACCGGGGACTTTAATAAAGCCAGTTTCAAATCAGTTGCACCAAAATACCACCAGCCCATTAGTTTCAACACACGAGGGGACCGGGTTTTGGACCATTGCTACTCTCCCTTCCGGGATGGCTACAAATCCCTCCCCCGCCCACCATTTGGCAAATCGGACTACTCTTCCATGCCCCCTTACAGGCAGAAACTGAAACAGGAAGCACCCACCCTCAGAACGATCCAGTGCTGGTCGGACCAATCAGACTCTACGCTATAGGACTGTTTTGTCACACGGACTGGGAGATGTTCCGGTCCGCCTCTGATGATGACATCGAGCTTTACACTGATAGCGTAATGTGTTTCATCAAAAAGTGCGTGGAGGATTTTGTTCCGACCAGAACAACACGGATCTATCCGAACCAGCAGCCATGGATAAATAGCGATGTTCGCGCAGCACTTAATGTGTGGACCTCCACTTTCAATTCCGGGAATGCGGAGGAGCATAAACAAGCCAGTTATGCCCTCCAAAAAACTATCAGAACAGCAAAACGCCAGTACAGGAACAAGATTGAAGGACAGTTTAACACCACCAACTCTAGAAGCATGTGGCAGGGAATTAACATCATCACGGACTTTAAAGGGAATAAAAACTCCACCATGAACACCGCTGCCTCTCTCCCGGATGAGCTAAATACTTTTTATGCTCGTTTTGAGGGAAATAACACCGCCCTCATGGAGAGAGCTCTCGCGGCCGAAGCTACAGAGGTTAGTTTACTCTCCGTCTCTGTAGCGGATGTAACCCGATCCTTCCGACGGGTGAATATCCGCAAAGCCGCGGGCCCAGATGGCATTCCGGGCCGTGTCATCAGAGCGTGCGCGAACCAGCTGGCTGGTGTTTTACAGACATTTTCAACCTTTCCCTCTCTTTGTCTGTAGTCCCCACATGCTTTAAAACATCCACCATTGTGCCTGTTCCAAAGCAATCAAAAATAACTTGCTTAAATGACTGGTGTCCTGTTGCTCTGACCCCCATCATCAGCAAATGCTTTGAGAGACTAATCAGAGATTACATCTGCTCTGTGCTGCCTCTCTCTCTAGACCCATTGCAGTTTGCTTACCGCAACAACCACTCCACTGATGATGCCATTGCATCTACACTACACACTGCTCTCTCCCACCTGGAAAAAAAGAACACTTATGTGAGAATGCTGTTTGTAGACTACAGCTCAGCATTCAACACCATAGTGCCCTCCAAGCTAGATGAGAAACTCCGGGCTCTGGGCTTAAACAGCTCGCCGTGCAGCTGGATCCTGGACTTCCTGTCAAGCAGACGCCAGGTGGCTAGAATAGGCAGCAACATCTCCTCATCACTGACCCTCAACACTGGAGCCCCACAGGGCTGTGTTCTCAGCCCACTCTTGTATTCCTTGTACACACATGACTGTGTGGCAACACATAGCTCCAATGCCATCATTAAGTTTGCTGATGACACGATGGTGGTAGGTCTGATCACTGACAATGATGAAACAGCCTACAGAGAGGAGGTGCACACTCTGACACACTGGTGTCAGGAGCACAACCTCTCCCTCAACGTCAGTAAGACAAAGGAGCTTGTGGTGGACTTCAGAAGAAAAGACAGAGAACACAGTCCCATCACCATCAATGGAGCACCAGTGGAGAGAGTCAGCAGCTTCAAGTTCCTGGGTGTCCACATCACTGAGGAACTCACATGGTCCATCCACACTGAAGTCGTTGTGAAGAAGGCTCATCAGTGCCTCTTCTTCCTGAGATGGCTGAGGAAGTTTGGAATGAACCGCCACATCCTCACACGGTTCTACACCTGCACTGTAGAGAGTATCCTGACTGGCTGCATCTCCGCCTGGTACGGCAATAGCACAGCCCACAACCGCAAAGCACTGCAAAGGGTGGTGCAAACTGCCAGACACATCATCGGAGGTGAGCTTCCCTCCCTCCAGGAAATATATACAAGGCGGTGTGTGAAAAAAGCTTGGAGGATCATCAGAGACTCCAGCCACCCGAGCCATGGGCTGTTCTCACTGCTACCATCAGGCAGGCGGTATCACAGCATCAGGACCCGCACCAGCCGACTCCATGATAGCTTCTTCCCCCAAGCAATCAGACTTTTGAACTCTTGATCTCCCACGATCAAAATACATCAGCACTGCACTTTATTACTCTTACTCTTATATCTCACACCGGACTGTCATAAATTATATTATATTATATATATTCTCTCTTTGCAACTTTCTATCAACCGACAGCCTGAATGTCAATACAGTACAATACAACCTACTGTACATTCTATATATACTACTATACATACTTTTTTATTTTTTTATTTATTTTATTGAATAATGTGTATCTATATTGTGTGTATTGTATACTGTACAGTGTATGTTATTATTTGTATATTGTTGTGTGTAATTATGTGTATATTAGACTTTAAATTGTGCTGTGTTAATTTGATGTTATTGTAAATTGGTATATGTCTCATCACTGTCACGACTGCTATGTTGATCGGAACTGCACCCAAGAATTTCACACACCATAGCACTTGTGTATATGGCTGTATGACAATAAAAGTGATTTGATTTGATCTATTTAGGCTGTCTCAGTTGCTTCTGTCTCTTTATGAATTCTCAGACTGACAAGATGTTCAGTGGGGGGCTTTGTGGGGGGCTTTGGGGGCCATAACATCTGTTGCAGGGCTCCCTGTTCTTCTATTCTAATCTTTTCTATTTGCAAAAGTAATGTTTGGGAGTCTAACATTTATATTTCCTAAAGCTGAAGATATAATTAACCATCTTAAGACAAATGCTTTTGTGAAACATGTGCCTAAGACTTTTGCACAGTACTGTATATATATTGTCTTATTGTGTATTTCTATATATATTTATATTTACTATTCACTTTTTATTTTATCAAATTACAGTAAGCATACAAAATAAGGATGATGCAGTAGTGGCCATCTAGTTGCATCTTGTTTATGTTTAATTATTACAACGCTGTGGCCCGTGACTCTTTTTCTCTCTCTTTCGCTCTCTCTCTGGCTTTCAATAGGAAAAGTTTGGACACCCGTGGTCTATTCAGTACAATGGAATAGAAGTGGTAGATGATGGAATGTGATGTTGACTCAATTTAAAGCTTTAAAAAGGACCCAAAATATCATAAAAGTAGTCAGTGCGTCTCGTGCGTTATATTCCAGGTCTTTTAAAGGCATTCGATAGGTTTTGGTTTGAAACACCTGAAATTTAAGTTATTTTTAGGTGAAAATCTTGCATGAGTCACTTATTCACAGTGGCTTGTGTATTCACGTGAGAACTTGTGTTGTTTTAGGGCTAAACAATGTAGGTTCTCATGTGAATAAATTATGACAGAGTTACAATTTTTGGGTGAACTATCCCACTCAAGCAGCTCAAGCAGAAGTGGCAAGTAAAATATAAGAAAAACAAGATAAAGGTGTTCATACCATCATTGTGGTTATCCTGGACTATGTCCTCTATTGTTCTGATCATCATGACTCCCTCTCCCACTGTCTGACGGTCATTCAATCTCAGGTCTCCAAGTGCACTGGACAGGTGGCCTTGTAACGTTTTTTCCCCCAAGAAGAGCATCTGTAAACTGGGGAGGCTGTTCAGAGCACTTACCTCCACTGCTTTCAGCTTGCATCTACTTACGTCCAATACTTTGAGAGAAGGGAGGCTGTAGAGATGGTCATTTAACAATAGGGGGAGGTAGTTGCCTGATAGATTTAGTGTGATCAAGTGGCTGAAGAGGTTCAGCTGCCTGAAGCTGTCAGTGTGGGTTAGACCGAGAAGATTGTCAGAAAGGTCCAACTTGGTCACATTCATCCAGATATGTTGTGGTACTGATGTAAGTTTTTTTCTACTGCAGTCAAATGCAGCCTGGACAAAGATTTGTATATGAATTATGAAACTGGTTACATTGTACTGGAAACTGGTTAAAAATTAGTAGACATATGAACTTCAGGGGGTATGGCCTTAAGTTACTTAATAAGGTAGTCCACAAAAAAAAAAAAAAAAGAAAGAAAAGAAAAGAAAATTTGAATTATTTACTCACTCTCATGTGTTCCAAACAAGTATGACTTTCTTCCATGGCACACAGAACAAAAAAGGTTAGGTGGAACGACAGTCTCAGTTAACATTCACTTTCATTGTATCTCAGTACATAAAAGTGAATGGTGACAGAGGCTGCCATTGTGCCTAACATCTATTTTTGTTGTCCACGGAAGAAGGAATGTCATACAGGTTTGTAACAACATGAAGGTGAGGAAATGATGACAGAATTTTCATCTGTTTAAAAATGATCACATGTATTCAAACAAAATATATTTTTACCCCATTTCATAAAAGGCCGATTTAAAAGAGAGTAGATTACCCATTTGTGGTTTCAGACGAAAAACAAGAAATTTCTTTTCTCACGAGATAAACATGAAAACTGTGACAGACTGGGTAAATCTCTTTCAGCAAAAACAGGAAACAAGTGTGTGCAAACAGGATACTCCACACTTGTAGCCACACTTGCTCTGGCTGAGGGAACAAGAGGCCAGAGTGTGCATTGTTTTTCCTTACCGTGTCTCTGTTGACTGTACATGGGCCTACAGTCTGGAGTGTATGGCATGATCCTGGGATCCAAAAACATTGCAGCAGACATAAGGCACGTGCAACAGACCCCATGTTTGCCCACTTCCTGCTGAAATCATAATTTAAAAAAGCAACCATAATTAAAGTGCAATTAAAGACCCGACACTTGAGGGGCAGTGGTAGCTCAGCAGGGGCAGTGGTAGCTCAGCGGTTAAGGCTCTGGGTTACTGATCAGAAGGTCGGGGGTTCAAGCCCCAGCACTGCCAAGATGCCACTGTTGGGCCCTTGAGCAAGGCCCTTGACCCTATCTGCTCCAGGGGCGCTGTATCATAGCTGACCCTGCACTCTGACCCCAGCCTAGCTGGGATATGTGAAAAAGAAGAATTTCATCATATATGTGCAAATGTATAATGTGTGATAAATAAAGAAAATTATTTATAATTATTATAATTATTATAATTATTAATTATTATTAATTATTAAATTATAATTATTACTTATATCTATCATAAATGGATCTGCAAAATGCCTAGAGACTGTTAAATGTGTAAAATATTTTCAAGACAATTAGAATAAAACAATTAGAATAAAAGAATAAAATATATTTTGATAAAAATTTTTTTATTTTATATATCAAAGAGCTAATGCAACAAATCAGAACAAATCTGGAACAGGATTCATTACTTTCACAATGAAATTTCATGAGACAACTGGCTGTCAAACACATATTGAGCTACACATAAAAACATAAGATACATGTAAGCTACACATAAGTTACACATAAAATACACATAAGTATTTTCTAAGGTACTTTTTGAGTCTAAATAGATGCACAACTTACATAATTTCAGTAATACACCCAAATGACAATAGTCATATCATTCTATTCATGTGTTGTACTTGCTATAGTTTACTTCCATGTCGTTTCTTCATCACTGAAACAACAGCGCCACCTTGAATAACAAGTATAATATGTATGTGCACGCATTTGGAATACTGATAATTCACCATTGTTGATAATTCATTGTTATACAGAAAATCAATGTGATGTAGTATTCATTTGTATGAATATAATACTAATTTATCTTGTAATAAACAAAGAAATAGATATCCTGCAATAGTAAACTTATATAGATATGAAATAATCTAAATATATAATTTATGGAAGTGCAAAAAAAAAAAAAAAAAAAAAGAAGACGACACAAAAAACGACACTCTTAAATACCTAGGGTATCTAATGACCCACATACACTTTTGGTACTTTAAGCCATAATAAAAAAAAAAACAATAATAAAAAAAAAAAAATTAAAAAAAAAAATATATATATATATATATATATTAAATTACATTAAGTTGCAAATAAATAAATAAATTATATATATATATATATATATATATATATAATTTATTTATTTATTTACACTATTTATAAGAGAGAGAATGAGGAATATTAAAGTGGATGCTAAATACTAAAAATGGATGAGGTACAGGGGGTGGAATGAGGTCTTGGGTCACTAAAGACCAAAGGTATGCTTTTAAAGGTTAAATATAAATAAATAAATAAATAAAACAATTAAAACAATTATTTTCTGCTTAGCTTTTCAGTAAAAAAAAAAAAAGGCTTTTTCGTTTTTACATTTAATTGTTTGTTTAAATCTAAATTTTAATTGTAATATTTTACTTTATTATTATTTTAAGATTTAGAAAGCAACTGTGGAAACTGCTTTTCTCATGTTACATTACTGTATTGTTAGCCAAATATGTGTGAATATCCAAGATTTAAGATAACTGTATCATCAAAAATGAACAGGAAGTCATTTTAGGAACATGCTGACACACTCAACAACACAACACAAGACTCAGCATACTCTACTCTAAACCACAACAGCATGTGTAAGACACATTGCATTAAAAACAGTAAAATGTGAAAGGGATGTCCACTGACTGTACATTATCCTGCTTACACAGGTACTTTCCAAATAAATAAATTACATGAATATTGATTCGATGAGTTTTTATTTAAAAAATCATTTTATTATGCCAGAAGAAAGAGACTGCAGATTGATACGACAAACATAAAGCTAGCACAGTTATTAATTAAATCGGTTGCTTGGAACAACAGTCAGTTAAAAACAATTTACGGTTATTACACAAAAATATTCGATCAAAGAATACGGTGACTTCCACCTGGGCCACTTTTCATAGAGGGTTCAATCATTTTTATATAAGGGCCCTTCCTTTCACTCCCTCTGTCTCCTGCTATTCATTTAGCAGCACTGTTGGCGGTAAACACTCCTCAGGAGCTCCTTTTATCTCTTCCTGTCTCAGCACGGCCCCAAACGGCATACCTGCAGGAGCCAGCCAACTTGGAAGTGTTTGTATGTGTGTGTCATTATGAATGTGAGAAAGAAAGGATTTATCCAGTACAGTGACATGATATTTTGGAGTCATTTTACATGAAGCATAATCCTTTCGGAAATGTTGTGGAAAAGATAAGAAGTGATAGGATCCCAGCCTGACATTTTTCACTCTCTGTCTTAAGCTCTTTTATCTCATTATTTCCTTATGCTATAAATGAACAACCACAAATGCTTTCCCGGACCTCACTGCATGGGTCCATGTGCACTGTGGAAATATGCCACAAAAAGAAGTCCTTGACTTGACCTCCTTAAGATCAAGTAATACAAGCACACCACCTTCCCCCATTTTCCTACGTTGTTTAGCACTCTGTTTGTTACTGATTACACTGACACCAAAGACTGCATTGATATTGTTGCTTTTTTTAAAAGCTGAAAACTATATGTTTTAAACTGCTTTTTGTGTATAGATGTAATATTTCAGAAAGTGCTGTTGCATGAAGAGCCCCCAACCCCCCATTATTTACATTTGTCCTAAATATTGTTTTTTTAAATCGGCATCATTGCAATGCAATGCATAAAACAAGAACATAGTAGGAGTTGGTGTATGCCTACCTTTTCAAATCTTCTGTAACGCATTAGATAATATTGTTAAGTCTTTTCTGTCCGCTTAGTAAGTAACCTAGGTGTGGTTGTCTTGATTCCTACAAAACTCCTCTCCTATCGGTTGGCTTGTTGTGGTTAAAACAGAATATAAAGTGGCATGAGGGTTTACAGGTGGGAATGTCTGATCATTAAACAGTAAACTAGCAACCTGGAAAGGAGAAATACTGTATATTGCTGCTTAGGCTCATTTTAGACTCTAAGCTGAAGATCTGTAACATAGTGATTACACTTACGGTATGCTTTTTGTTGTGTTACAAACCAGAGTTTACCAAACATATACAGTAAATGCGCATTGATGATGAATGGAACCATCGTCATACAGTGCAAAAGGGTTATGTTGAGAGCCAAACAGAAGTGACTTACCTGAGATTTGGCTTGTCCAGTTATTAAGAATATGTAAAATCAGTGGCTTTTCTTCTCAGACGTCACATTTTATCATGGACAGAAACATTTTTGTCAGCCATTTCCAATATTAAGGAAATGGAAGGCAGGTTGTGCAAAGGTTGTTGGTAGGTGTGTCTTTTGCATGTCATTCTGAGATAAAGTTAATTTGTAACTGAATGTCTGAACGTAGCTCTGCCTCTTCTCTTTCACCTTAGAATTGAAAGGAACAGTTATACTAAGTCAAGCTTGGTTAAACTGAGATCACAAACAAAAACTCTTTGATGCAGTTGTTGGTTAAAGGGGTAGTTCACCCAAAAATGAAAAGTCTGTCATCATTTACTCACTCTTGTGTTGTTTCCAATTTGTTCTGAATTACTTTTTTTTGTGGAAGACAGGAAAAATGTTGAGGAATGGTCACACTGTACTAGGGCTGGGTGATATGGCCAAAAATATTATCAGGATATTTTTTTTTTTTTTTTTTTCATATCATTCAATATCGATATTTGTCATGATATAAATGTCATACCATTTATGGGGTAGGAAATGCATTCCACATGTTTTATAGTCATCAAGAATGATTGTAAACATAACTTGTTTGTTTACAAGTAAACTTCGGAGCTACCTTTAAAGTATACTCAGTTTAGGATTTAATCCTACATAAGGTGTGTGACCTTTTTTTAGATGAAATTTGGCCATTTCATCATTTTCAGCTGACATTTGACTCCACTGAAAGACTTTGTGATGCTCCATATTCCACCTCAGTAGGTGGCGGTAATGCACCATAAGATAGATTGCCAACCACCAATAAACATCACAAAAAGAAGAAACACTTTCTTGCCTGTCACAGCTCTATGGATCATGTAAAAACGTTTAACTAAATAGAACATAAATAAACAGCAATGGTGTTGATGTCGATGTTGCATTGTTGGTGCTGTCCTGTTTGGTACACAATGATATCATATTAGCCGGATAGCTAGTCTCACATAGCCAAACCTATGATTATGGCATAGGTCTGGGGTCTACAGCCACTTCAATGGGCCAAGAACCGCACATTTAGACAGGAAAAGCCATCTAACTTACATGTAAAGCGACCAATCACAGTCAGTTTTGTCATTACATGGTGTATAGGGGCGGGGTTATCAGAGACGTATCATACCATAATAAAAATACAGACATGGGGGAAAAAATCATTTATATAATGGTGCGCAAGTCTCCGTGAGCGACTGCACAGAAAACACATGGGAGAAGAGCAGAAAATGTGTAGAGAGTCTACAGTGCATTTAGAAAATATTTAGACCCCTTCATTTTTATTTATTTTTTCACATTTTCTTATGTTGCAGCCTTACGCTAAAATGCTTTAAATTATTTTATTTTTTTCACATCAATCTACATCCATACCCCATAATGACAAAGCAAAAACCAGATTTGTGACATTTTTGACACATTGACGTAAGTATTCAGACCCTTAACTCAGTACTTAGTTGAAGCACCTTTGGCAGCGATTACGTCCTCAAGTCTTTTTGGGTATGATGCAACAAGCTTTGCACACCTGGATTTGGGGATTTTCTGCCATTCTTCTCTGCAGATCCTCTCAAGATCTGTCAGGTTGGATGGGGACCGTCGGTGGACAGCCATTTTCAGGTCTCTCCAGAGATGTTTGTTTGGTTTCAAGTCTGGGATCTGGCTGGGCCACTCAAGAACATTCACAGAGTTGTCCCTAAGCCATTCTTGCATTGTCTTGGCTGTGTGCATAGGGTCATTGTCCTGTTGGAAGGTGATCCTTCAGCCCAGTCTGAGGTCCTGAGCAGGTTTTCATTAAGGATATCTCTGTATTTTGCTGCATTCAGATTTCCTTCAACCCTGACCAGTCCTCCAGTCCCTGCCACTGAAAAATACCCCCACAGCATAATGCTACCACCACCATGCTTCACCGTTGGGATGGTATTGCACAGGTGATGAGCGGTGCCTGGTTTCCTCCAGACATGACGCTTGGAATTGAGGCCAAACAGTTCAATCTTCGTTTCATCAGACCAGAGAATCTTGTTTCTCACCGTCTGAGAGACCTTTAAGTGCTTTTTTGTGTCTTGCACTGAGAGGCTTCCGTCTGGCCACTCTGCCATAAAGCCCAGATCAGTGGAGTGTTGCAGTGATAGTTGTCTGTCACAGTGAGACCCTGTGACTGGAGACTTTTATTATGAATGGACTTTGTGATGAAATCAGACTGTGAACATACATCAACATACATACACTTCCTGTTGTAACACCAAACATACATCATCTGTGTTGCGCAAAATAACACCAGTTAACACAGGTATGTTTGTACCACTGCTCATGTGTATTGTTTAATATTGTTCCTGTCCCCATTGTGTCAGTATTTGTTCATTGGTTTAATGTTTAATGATTTATATGTTTCGTTATGGTTGATTCATATATTTCGTTGTGTATTATGTTAAGGAAATGAACAAGACGAGTATTCATGTTAAATGTTTATTTCTTTAATTCCATATATCCACTTACATACACTACTGGTCAAAACACTTGACTGAAATGTTTCTCATGAGCTTAAAAATCTTTTGATCTGAAGGCTTATGCTTAAATGTTTGAAATTAGTTTTGTAGACAAAAATATAATTGTGCCACCATATTAATTTATTTCATTATAAAACTAAAATTTTATTTAAAAAAAAAAAAAAAAATTTTTTTTAAATTGATGACTTGGACCAAATAATAAAGAAAAGCAGCCAATAAGTGCCCAACATAGATGGGAACTCCTTAAATACTGTTTAAAAAGCATACCAGGGTGATACCTCAAAAAGTTGGTTGAGAAAATGTCAAGAGTACATGTCTGCAAATTCTAGGCAAAGGGTGACTACTTTGAAGATGCTAAAATATAACACAGTTTTGATTTATTTATTTTGGATTTTGTTTAGTCACAACATAATTCCCATAGTTCAATTTATGTTATTCCATAGTTTTGATGACTTTACTATTATTCTAAAATGTGAAAAAAAAATTTTTAAAATAAATAAATAAATAATAATAATAATAATAATAATAATAATAATAAAGAATGAGAAAGTGTTTCAAAACTTTTGACCGGTAGTGTATATAAACAGTTATACTTACATACTGGAACATCTTCTCCATTCCAAACAGTCAAAACCCGATCACAGTGAATGCCACCATTTTAAGTTCTCTTTCCTGGTGATGGAAGGCACAGTTCATAGTCTAAAGTATAAGGGGGGAGATCGGTGTACTGTGTATTTCCTGTGTTAAACATTATGTTAAGGATTAATGATTTATTGATTATTTTCATTTAAAATACTTATGTATGTTGTATTATGATAACATTTTACCTTTTTGTTACTGTTATACTGCATTTATTTGTCTTTCTTTCTTTTTATTACCTTTCATTTCTGAAATGGTTTAGTCCAAGTAGGAGGGGCTTGGCCTTTTTAAGGGTGCTCCTCAGAGCTGTCTGTTGCTCCTTGAGTGAGTTGGAGTGGGGAGTTGAGTTTGTAGAGTATGATTCTTGTGTTTTGGGTCAATTTTCTGGCATAGCCAAAACAACCTCATTGTAAAGAATGTACATTATTTTGTACAGTTTACTTTTGCTAATATTTTTTTTAATTATTATTATTGTATGTATATTCTTGGATTATTCGTCTCACTGTAAATATCTTTGCACATCTCTGGGACACAACCATTTTTGCACTCTTGTGGAATAAACACACTGGAATTATATACCATCATCCCGTCACTTCCTTTTTACACCTCCAACCACCGGTACATTTGTAACAGTTGGTGTCAGAAGTTTTTGTACCGCTGAAGTGACATGGAGATTCCTGTTTTGTTGCCATGCCACCAAATCAATGAGTCAGCCTGAGGCAGGTGCCACTCCAGATGTGGACCAGAGGATAGAGTGCAGCGTGCGATTGTTAATGCTACTGGAGCGGATGCTGCAGTTGCTGCTCTTGTGCAGATGTTCAGTTCCTTCATGGAGTGTCAGAAGGAGCGTGACGATTGGCAGGAGAGAGAGACAGTTCGATGAGAGCAACATTACAAAGTTCTCAGTCACCAGGTCGCCCAGATTCAGCTGGACATGGAGCGTACCCATCTTGGAGCCGGCTCCGATAAACTAGTACCTAGGGTGATAGACCACAAACCGCGACTAGACACTGGCAGAGGTTTACCAGTGGCCTAAAGAAGACTGGACCATACACCTCATACCATGGCTTACGAGTAAGGCCAGGTGTGCATTCATTGCAATGGACCCTTTACAAACACAGCACTATGATCAAGTAAAGAAAGCCATACTGAAGAAGTATGAGATCAATTCTGAGACATACAGACTGAGGTTTCGTACCTTGAGTACCCCTTCTGATGAGTCGCCACAAGAACTTTATACCCGACTAAAGGATCTGTTCTGCAAGTGGGTCCAAAATCCAGCAGCACTAAGGAGGACATTATGGAGGCCCTGGTGCTAGAACAGTTCCTGTGAGTCTTGTATCCAGAAGTGAGGACTTGGGTCAAAGAGCATGGGCCAGCTACTGCTGACGAAGCTGCTAACATGGTGGAGGCATACATCAAAGCCTGAAAAGGAGCAGGAAACTTCCGCTATGCAGGCAGCCTGCCTTTAGCCAGAGGTAAGTCTGAGGGATCTGGGGGGTGTTCAAACTCTCAGTCTAAAAACCTTAAATACACACATTAAAGCCACTACACCTGATACAACTGTGGCCACTGTGGTCAGCCAGGACACACTAGACCTCTTTGCCCACTGAAGAAACCCAAAACAGCCAGTCTTTATGTTCCTCATTCAGATCAGTCATCACCCATAAAATGCAACTCACAACCTGTAGAATCTGTCCTGTTAAATGGTAAACCAGTTTTAGCCTTGGTGGACACTGATTGTACGTACACTCTAGTTCAGAGCAGTTATGTGCCCAGAGAAGATTGGAGTGACACTGAGACAGTTTGTTGTGTGCATGGCAATAACACTCCATTGCCTACAGCTGAGGTTTACATTGAAGTGTTGAATCAGTCATACCTCATGAAAGTTGGAATTGCTGAGACTCTCCCTTATCCCATATTGCTTGGCACAGATATGCCCGTGAGTTAGTGCAGGAGACAGCATGGTGTGGGGTAGTGACAAGGTCTCAGTTAAAACAGCCACCACAGATAACACATATCTTAGAACCAGATAATGCTCTGCAAACCATGCCTTTTAGCACTGTTGATTTTGAGGTTGAATCAGGGCCTACAGAGGAGGACAGGTTACAGCAGTGTAGGGATTGGGTGGAAGGTTTGATTGACACCACAGAGCAGGCTAATATGGAGGTAGATGAACCTGAACTGTGTGAGACAGAAATTGTGATCTCAAATAATCTAGTCCAGTTACAGAGAGAAGATCCGACCCTAGCTAGATGTTTTAAGGAGGCTAAGGAGAAAGAAGGGGTTGCTGTTTTTTTGAGGCTTTTGTGGTGAAAGATGGACTTTTGTACAGGCAGAGTGAAAAAGGAGGTCTTCGGTTGGTTGTACCTAAGACACAGAGGGGTGAGGTGCTAGAATTAGGTCACTCCATCCCCTGATCAGGTCATTTATGGTTCATGAAAACTCTTATGAGGATTTCTAAGAGGTTTTATTGGCCCAGAATGTATACTGAGATTAAAGAATACAGTCAGATATGTCCAGAATGCCAACTTTCTGCTGTTCGTACCCCTGCATATGCGGCACTCATTCCTTTACCTATGCTTGATGTGCCATTTGAAAGAATAGGGGTGGATATTGTTGGACCAGTTGAGTGAAGTCAGGCAGGAAATAGGTTTATTCTGGTGATTTCAGATTATGCAACAAGATATCCTGAAGCATAACCACTCAGAGACTTTACTGCAAAGCAGATAGCTACAGCTTTGTTTAGATTATTTTCTCAAGTGGGCATACCACGAGAGGTTCTTACCGATCGAGGTACTAATTTTATGAGTCGCACACTACACCAAGTTTATCAGCTCTTGGGTATAAAGAGAGTAAGAACAACCCCATATCACCCTCAGACTGATGGACTTGTTGAAAGATTCAATCAGACTCTTAAGAACATGCTGAAGAAGTTTGTTTCAGACACAGGCAGAGACTGGGATAAATGGCTGCCATTCCTCCTGTTTGCTTACCAGGAGATACCCCAGGTTTCGACGGGATTCTCACCGTTTGAGCTGCTATACGCCCACCAGGTTAAAGGGCCCCTAGATGTCCTGAGGGAGAGCTGGGAGGCTATAGACAAGCCGAACAAAAAGAACATCCTCACCTATGTTATCAAGATGAGGGAGAAACTGCAACAGACCACTACACTAGCACGAGAGAATCTGTTACAGTCCCAAGCACAGCAGAAGCAGTTGTATGATAAAAACAGGTAGAGCACGAAGCTTCGAGCCTGGTGAACAGGTCCTGTTACTACTGCCAACATCATTGAATAAACTGTTAGTGAAGTGACGAGGCCCATACCAAGTGAAAAGAAAAGTAGGTTCAATGACTTACGAGATCGAAATTCCCTCTTGAAGTCAACCTCTACAGACATTCCATGTTAACATGCTGAAGAAATGGCATTCACGTGTACCTTCAGTGGAACCAGACAAGGGCACCGATGTTGCCATGCTGGTGAGAGCCATGGAGGGAGAGGAAGAAGTAGAGGAGCAGTACTTACCCACGAGTGACAGTAAACTGAATTAAGAGCACCTAACTGAAGAGCAGAGACAGCAGCTGCTACAATGCTTACCTGATCAGCTCTTCATTGATACACCTGGCAGAACAGTACTGGTCAACCACTCCATCGTCCTCAAAGACCCAAAACCCATCCGCCAGCCAGTGTATCGAGTGCCAGAGAGACTACTACCTGTCATGAAAAGGAATTGGAAACTATGCAACAACTGGGAATGATCGAGCCATCTACGAGTGAGTGGAGCAGCCCCATAGTGCTGGTGCCAAAAAAGGATGGTACCCTAAGGTTCTGCTTGGACTTCCGTAAGTTGAACAGCGTCAGAAAATGTTATCCTTATCCTATGCCACGAGTGGATGAACTGGTGGAGAGGCTTGGAAGGGCGAAGTGCCTCAGCACACTGGATCTCTGTAAGGGATACTGGCAGGTGCCACTGAAACCAGAATGCAAGGAGTATACCGCCTTCAGAACCCCTTTCGACCATTTACAGTTCCGTGTCCTTCCATTTGGGCTCCATGGGGCCCCTGCAATGTTTCAGAGGATGATGGATCAGATCCTCCATGATACAGAGGAATATGCTGCAGTTTACCTGGACAACATTATTATCTTCAGCCAGCACCTTCAGCGTCTTAAGGAGGTGTTGACTCAAATTAAAACTGCAGGACTAACCATCTGCCCTGACAAGTGTACCCTTACCTGACAAGTGTGCCCTTACCAAGTCAGAAACCCAATATCTTGGATTTATGTTGGGTCACGGGGTGATCCGACCACAGGTTGGGAAGGTGGAGGCCATCAAGGGTGCGGAACGGCCTGTTACTAAAAAGCAGGTCAGACCTTTCCTGGGACTCATTGGCTGGTATCGGAAGTTTATTCCCAATTTCTCAGCCCGGGCAGTAGCTCTAACAAACTTGACTAAAAAGAGCCAGGCTAAAAAGGTAAACTGGACAGAGGACTGCGAAAAAGCCTTCCAAGACTTAAAGAATGCTTTATGTCAGGAGCCAGTCCTGACTTTAACAAACTATTTACAGTACAAACTGATGCTTCGCAACAGGGCATTGGTGCAGTACTGCTACAAGAGGAACAAGGACAGCTTAAGCCAGTCATCTACATCAGTAGGAAGCTCCTTCCCTGTGAGACCAACTATTCTACAGTAGAGAAGGAGTGCCTGGCTGTTAAGTGGGCCTTGGACTCTTTAAGGTACTATTTGCTTGGGCGGAAATTCCACTTAGAAACTGACCACATGAGGATGAGAGACACTAATGCTCAGATTACCAGGTGGTTTCTAGTCATTCAGCTGTTTGACTTCGGATACTGTACAGGTAATGGTCGCAAAATTGCACTGCGGACTTTCTCTCGAGGACAACACAGGCGGTGTCTGAAGAGGGATGGGGAAATCTCACAGTGAGACCCTGTGACTAGAGACTTTTATTATGAAAGGACTCTTATTATGACACCAGAATGTGAACATCAACATGCATACACTTCCTGTTGTAACACCAAACATAGATCATCTGTTTTGCACAAAATAACACCAGTTAATGCAGATATGTTTGTACCACTGCTTGTGTGTATTTTTTAATATTGTTCCTGTCCCCATCGTGTCAGTATTTGTTCATTGGTTTAATGTTTAATGATTTATATATTTCATTATGGTTGATTCATATATTTCGTTGTGTATTATGTTAAAGAATGAACAAGACAAGTATTCATGTTAAATGTTTATTTCTTTATTTCCATATATCCACTTATATATATATAAACAGTTATACTTACGTACTGGAACATCTTCTCCATTCCAAACAGTCAAAACTTGATCACAGTGAATGCCACCATTTTAAGTTCACATTCCCGCCGATAGAAGGCACAGTTCATTGTCTAATGTATGAGGGGGGAGATCGGTGTACTGTGTATTTCCTGTGTTAAACATTATGTTAAGGATTAATGATTTATTGATTATTTTCATTTAAAATACTTATGTATGTTGTATTATGATAACAGTTTACCTTTTTGTTACTGTTATATTGCAATTGTTTGTCTTTATTTTCTTTATTACCTTTAATTTCTAAAATGGTTTAGTCCAAGTAGGAGGGGCTTGGCCTTTTTAAGGGTGCTCCTCAGAGCTGTCTGTTGCTCCTTGAGTGAGTTGGAGTGGGGAGTTGAGTTTGTAGAGTATGATTCTTGTGTTTTGGGTCAATTTTCTGGCATAGTGCTGTTTGTTGCTCCTTGAGTGAGTGAGTGAGTGAGTGAGTGAGTGAGTGAGTGAGTGAGTGAGTGAGTGAGTGTGTGTGTGTGTGTGTGTGTGTGTGTGTGTGTGTGTGTGTGTGTGTGAGTGTGGAGTTGAGTTGAGTTGAGTTTGTAGAGTGTGATTCTTGTGTTTTGGGTAAATTTTCTGCAGCCAAAACAACCTCATTGTAAATATTGTACATTATTTTGTAAAGGGGGGTTATATATATATTCTTGGATTATTCATCTCTCACTGTAAATATCTTTGCACATCACTGGAACACCATCAATTTTGTACTCTTGTGGAATAAACACTCTAGAATTATATACCATCATCCCGTCACTTCCTTTTTACACCTCCAACTGCCGGTATATTTGTAGCATTGTCCTTCTGCAAGTTTCTCCCATCTCCACACATGATCTCTGGAGCTCAACCAGAATGACCATCGGGTTCTTGGTCACCTCTCTTACCAAGGCCCTTCTCCCCCAATTGCTCAGTTTGGCCAGATGGCCAGCTCAAGGAAGAGTCCTTGTTGTTCCAAACTTCTTCCATTTAAGAATTATGGAGGCCACTGTGCTCTTGAGAACCTTCAGTGCAGCTGAAATTTTTTGTAGCCTTCCCCAGATTTGTGCCTCGACACAGTCCTGTCTCTGAGCTCTGCAGGCAGTTCCTTTGACCACATGGCTTGGTTTTTGCTCTGATATGCATTTTCAGCTGTGAGACCTTATATAGACAGGTGTGTGCCTTTCCATATCATGTCCAATCAACTGAATTTGCCAAAGGTGGACTCCAATCAAAGTGTAAAAACATCCCAAAGATGATCCAGAGAAATGGGATGCACCTGAGCTAAATTTCAAGTGTCATAGCAAAGGGTCTGAATACTTATGTCAATGTGATTTTGCAAAGTTATCAAAAATCGTTTTTTTTGCTTTGTTATTATGGGGTATGGAGTGTAGATTGGTGTGAAAATAATAATAATTTAAAGCATTTAAGCATAAGGCTGCAACATAACAAAATGTGGGGGGGGGAAAATGAAGTGGTCTAAATACTTTCTGAATGCACTGTAAGTACAGCACAGAAAAACTCATTATAGAGAATTTAATAGAACTAAGGGTGTGTTCACACTTGGCAGGTTTGGTTAGATTAAAACAAACTCTGGTGCGATTGCTCTGTTAGTGCAGTTCATTTGAACAAGTGTGAACGCTGTCACCCGAACTTTGGTGCGCACCAAACAAGCGGACCGAGACCGCCTGAATAGTGGGTCTCGGTCTGCTTCCAAACGAACTCTGGTGCGGTTCGATTGATATATGAACGCAACCTGGACCAAAGATGTCTAAACGGACCAAAAACAGGAAGTAATTTGCCTAATACTGACCTCAAGCATACCTGGTTCTTCTCATCATAGGAGCTATGTTGCCCATTACAGTTCGGTACAGGCGTCGGAACCGCCGTCAGCCGTCCTTGCAGCATATCTTCGTTTGTGTGTGCAACGGAGGAATTCCTGGCGCTGTTTTGACTCCTTTACACATTTTATTAGCTCTTTGTTTGTTCTCTGCTGGTAAAAATACCACCATATATACATATATAAATCTAACGAGCGCATTTCGCTCAGCAGCCAGCATTGTTTTGGATGATCATTAAGTTCCGTCAAAAAATATACATCATAAAAGCTGTCCAGTCTGGTTGTGACTTTTTCCTGATGCCTTTGGTTTTGTATCATTAGGTTCGGTGTTAAAAATGCCAGTGTGAACGCTAAGCGAACCAGGACTAAATGTAACAATTTATTTTTTGGTCCGGACCAAGAAGACCAAAAGAACCAAACTACAAGTGTGAAAACACCCTAAGTAAACATAGCAGAAAAATGCAGCTCTGCTCATGGATATCTGCTTTACTTTCTGTTGCATGCCTCAAACGAAACTCTAAATATCTTTAAAAGATTTGATGTCAATAACCTGGCAACTGTGGGCAAATTCTGCAATTATTTCGTCCTCAAAAGTGCGTATTCTATCAATGCAGAACCTTGTGAACACAACTCGGCTTTCAGGGGGACTGATAAACGTCCTGTGTGCGTTTACTCACGGAAGTTGTGGAACCAGCCAATCAGATTTGCGAGTTGATCGAGAAAACTTTTTCCAGTTTTCTGTGTTATCAGATGGTTAGAGAATGAACTGTGGGCGGTCCGTGGGCATGCCGTCAGAGGCTAAGACTAACGGATAGCTAGCTAGCGGCTACTGAGCCTCATTACCGGTTTCCATGACAGCAGGGCTATGTAGCTGCTAGCCAGCTAATACTTCCTAACAAGCTGATTTCATGACTGTGATTCAGTTAGCTAGCTATGTGTATAACTTTGCCTAACTGCTTGCAATTTTAGCGAGACGCTCCTGATCCGAATGTCTAGATGTAGAACATAGGCTAAATATTGAAAATTACTCAAAAGTTTATCATCGATATCGAAAATAATTTGTTTCTTATAAATATTTATATTGTTTTATCGCCCAGCCCTAAGCTGCACATTCCCATACAATGAAACTGAATGGTGACTGATGCAGCCTTTATCTCCTTTTGTGTTCCACATAAGAAAATGTTGTCAACATTGGTACAACATTGATGTCTTAGTGGTACTTCATGTCAAATTTATGTTAAAGGAATAGATTTAACATACCCCAAGATGTGGACATTTTACTGAATTATAAGGGTCTACATTGTTTGTTGATATAAACTTATCATTTATCATACACAAATATTCAATAGACAACACACATTGCTGTCCCTTTCATTGTGATAAATAGCCTATAATTCATTAAAAAAAATCCACATTAAAAAAAATAAAAGTTACAAAAAAATAAAATAATACAGTACAGACAAAACACTACAGACCAGAAACATTTTGTGTGATCTTGTAGTCATTACTGCTAGACACTGCTGGTATAGCATATAGGTTAGAGGACTTTTTTTGTGAAAGTATCTATAGTAGGCCCTATTGTATTTCCAAAACTATATTGTTATGTATTTCTAGTCTATCTAACATGTATTTAGTACTGAAATATTAGATAAGGATATTATTACAAATATTTTATATAGTATTTTAAATGTCATTGAACATTTTTGTCTGTTTAGTTCACAATGCAGTGACTTCAGTAGTCTCTACAGCTCTCAGCTTTTGTTAGCCTGATGTTCAGACAGAAGAGGCTCTCAAAAACAATAGGATAATTTCCTGTATATCACAAAGGTATGCTTGGTTTTTCATGTGTGTATCAGGTTTGCTTTCCTTGTAAGTACCAAATGCCCCTACAAAGATTGTAAATTCTGATAAACCTGTATTGCAGAGATGCACCAATTCATAAAGACATTGAATAATGTTAAAAGTTTAGGGTTAGGGTACTCTACAAATAGCTTAATTTAAGAACAAAAGAAAAACAGTGGTAGATCCCCACATTGACACTAAAACAAGCATGCGCATGTTCTGTACATATCACACTCTCTACATAATCTACATTAATTGGCTACACTAGCTGTTGATCATAGACACAGTGTGTGTACAAGGAAAGAAGAGGGAAGGAAGGATAGAGAATCTATCCAGCATGCTATGGGTACAGCTGTGGTGGCTTCACTCTCCTTAACAGGAAAAAACAACCCAAGGTTCAAAACAATGGACAGTTTGTCTTAGACAAGACACAAATGAACTGGTCATGGTGTTCATGTTTGGCACTTATACTGCTGTTATTGCATTTGCATGACAGCATCTGGCAGCATCTGGCACATTTCTTTCTCTGTATTAATCTTTATTTTAACCCTCCCTAGGCATTTCTCTGCATTACATCAGGGCTGTTTCTGAGCATATGGGGGCTCTTAATGAAATCCTACTTGTGATGATTACATACATACATATATGGCTGTTCACAAGGATTTGTGTACCTGAATGTATGAATGTCCCTAAATATTTCTATATGGCACCTGAAAAAGACACATTTTTAGTTGATTGAATCATCTCCAGTGCTGCAATTACCGTTAGTTTGCTAGCTAACTAACTGAAACGAAAATAGCATAGAGTCTGTGAGCTAATCTTGGCTAGCTACAGTATGTCTATTGTGACAATAGTATTGTCTACACCTTAGTTATATAGCTAGCAGAAATATCTGATAACATGTACCTTTGAAAAATAGAACAAAACTCCAAAATGTTAGCTAAATAATTGTTGCAGTTTAATTCTGACAAGTAACAAACACAATCTAAGCAGGAGTTGTCTTAGGCTTACATTAATTTCTCCTCCTCTTCCTTTTTCTTTTTTCAGTTCTCCACAAGATCATACATGTGTATACACACACAAAAAAATATTTTGTGGTGAAGTAAAGATAGCAGAAAAGATTAAGTACTTTCTACACTGAAAAATTTAAAGTGTCAACTTGAAAATATTAAGTAAATTCTACATTTGTACTTAATTCAAACATGTAAAAATGAATGCTCTAGCTTATAAGTAAATATTATTTATGATTGTTTGTTATCTTTACAATGTGTCATCATGTATCAGTCCTAAAGGAGAAAACCTTTTTTTTTTTTTTAACCTGTGAAATGTACTCAAATTAGCAAATAAATATGAGTTAATTTTACTTAACGTTTTGAAGCTGTTGTTCCCAGCATGCACTGGGTTTGAATTTATGAGCTCGCATAGGCTGTGTCCGAAATCGTTCACTATGTCCCATATAGTGGCAGTGAGTGCTGTGTCAAGTTAAACAAAGTTACAAACTCTTCTAACTCGAAAAAAACACGACTTGAGATCCCTGCCTTCAGATTTGCGCTCAGTCAAGCTGTGTTTGTACACAAGAACGTGTTGTCATCTTGTGTTGTCTGCTCCAAGTGTGGTTTGTTCTCTGTCTGTTTGAGCTGAGTCAGCAGTGTTGCTCATACAGCTAGTTTTGCTTACTGCCCCCTGGAGAAACAGTTGGTACTCTGTGCTTGAATTTCTCATATGGAAGGCTTATTATGGTCCGGGGAAATTATTAATTAAGTTAATTTTTTTAACTCGTTATTTTTTATATAATTAATCACAATGAATTAAAGCTTTAAATCGACAGCCCTATTTATTATGTTTTAGTATCTTTAAACTCCGATCCAACCTGGGTAGTGTTTCTGGGCGCTGAGATCAGAAAACCATGGGAACATAGCACCCTCATGCGACCATAAAACAACACTGAAGTTATCATAACCTACATTTGAAAACCGAATATTAGAATCATCCACTAAATTATCATTGCCACTGTGTGCATTCTCCTGAGTTACAATAATATCACCTTAGAAAATTATTTAGTGAATAAAGAATTATTTAGCTTAATGGCAAAATAAAACTCCACATCATTACATCATCTATATAAATAAATAATATATTTTAAAATGTTTCTGTATGATTTTGGCTCACTATATTTCATTATGTTATTTTAATCAAGTAATATTTTTTAAAAAGTCAGCATGAAATAAAACATTGCAGGAATGAAGCTGAAAACTGCCGTCTCTCGCTCGCTCGCGCTCTCTCTCTTTCCTGCACATGCTCTTTCTCCAGGCTCTTCAGCAAAATTAATTTATTTTTATTAAAACAAACAGAGATATTGTGAAAAAAAAAAATTACTCGATGTCATACAATGGCAGTTACTGTTGCTCTCATGCAAAGAGCTCTAAAGCTTGCATGCAGACTCATGAACGCGCACAAGAGATCAACAGTCAGTGAAAATTTTTACTAAATAATACATTACAATTCAGTTTGTTTCGCACAAAACCTTATCGTACACTTTCATAATAATCATGAGTTTCATGGAACAATTTATTAGACTTCTGAATTACATGTTTGTGTCCTTTTAAAGCTTGAAGAGGTGGTCACAATAAACTGCCATTGTATGGCATCACTGAGAACAATTGTTTTTCACAATTTCTCCCTTTGTGTTAAGAAAAAGAAAGAAAGTCATATAGGGTTATAACAACACAGGGGTGAGTAAACAATGACTGAATTGTCATTTCTGGTTGAACTGTCCCTTTAAAGACAGCTTAAGTTTTTGTGTGAACATGCAATTTTTCATTTTTCATTTTTAGGTGAACTATTCCTTTAATAACTTACACAATATTGCTTCTCACGTACATTTATCTTGTTTTAAAAATGTTTAAATACTATTACTGAAAAGATGACTAAAATACTGATTAAGAAAATGTATTTTGCAGTGTAGAAAAACAATTTTTAATTAGAATTTCTGACTCAGCATTTCCTTTTTTTTTTTTATTTTTTTTTTTTTTTACTAATTATCACCTCACATTTCATCACAAGTTCAAGTTTCTAGAGACAGGAAACCCGGAGTAAACCTTTATGGGAATGTGCATATAATATCCAGCACAGCTCTCATTCCATGATGCTGTTTGCATTGAGAAACTTTCCAGTGAGTCTATAGCAGCTGTTCTCATGCATTTAAATATCAGCTGGTTGAGAGGGGGTGGGAAAAGTCCTCCCTCCTTTTCCTAATTTGATCAATATCCCCACCTTTTGTATTGGGTTTTGTATGTTCACTACCAAAAAAGAAAAATTATGACAACAGATGATTAAATTTATTAAAATGTCTTGCAACAGGACTATTTATATCTTTTCTTTTTATTGCACTTCTATGTTCTGTCATTCCCTACTTTAGGGAGCATAAAAGCAACATTAAATCAAGCTGCGCATATTTGTTATTTAAATGTGTGATGTCATGAGTACTTGTAGATTTTGTGATGGTAGAGGTCACACCAGTACATCTTGTTGGTGGTAACATCCACATCTAGAGCCACAGTGTTCTTCAGGGTCGGCACTACCTGCGTATGGTCCTTATTCAACAGATCAATGTGACGGATCTCATGGCGGTTAGTGAACATGAAGTATGGGCTTTTACCTATGAGGAAAATAGAAAAACATTCCATCAATGGCTGAGTTATCAGTTTGGGGTTACTTGGGATCATCACAATCAGGGAGTCAATGTTTGGCTTGTTTACATCATCAAGTAGCCCTTAGGGAGTAGGGGAGAAAGGACGGATGTGGAGAAACAACAATGAGGAGTGAACTGGCAAATCTCACTAAGTGGACTTCTGAGGTAAGTATATGCAGAATGTAAGTACTGTCATGCCATTACAGCCAACTATCATGTTGTGATAAAACCCGGTATTAACCTGATATTAACATGTGAGTAATATTGAAAAATGACCAGAGCTCGGCAGTTATGCAGTTTGGGATTGGGAACAGCAAGACAGTCATTATGGTTGCATTAAAAAGTAATAAACATAACAATTTAGGTGCTTGTACAAAACCACATCTAGGATCATATAATTATGAAAAATGAGAAAGGAGCCTTACCGTGATTGGGTGGTAATTAATTCGCTTGAGGAAGTGTGTGTGTGTTCCTTTGTGTGTTTAAAGGGCACACTAACATTGCTGTGTGTGTGCGTTATAGAGAAAGAGAGAATTAGGGTCAGGTGAAGGGTTATATTTTACCTTTTGATGGGCTGATTAATCGACTGATATTTGGCAATATTGAGACTATTAAAAAGGCCAATTACTGTGCCTTCTCTCTACTATGCACACTGTCTGTTTGAAGTTGTCATTTTTAGTAAATATTTGGGAAAATAAGTGCAGACTCAATAGCAAAAATAGAATGTAAACATATATTTAGTGCGCACACACAAAGATAATAATAAAAAAATTAAAAAAAACTTTTTTTTTTCTTTGTACAGTCTTTTTTATTTTTCACACCAAGACTTTTTTGCAGTGGTACATCTAGCCCTGGTCGGGGCACTGGACTGGCAGTGTTGTGTCAGGGTACTGTAGTGCCTTTTCAGAGTTGTCCTCTACGACTGATTCAACCACAACGTCAGGCATTTCAGAACTGTTTTGTTTTGCAGATCAGGGGTTCTTCTCCACACTCTTGGACACTAAAACTCTCAACATCCTGGTGCCAACAATACGGCCGTTCATTACAAAAAGAGCCTTGGTTGCAGCCTCAAGGGAGGAGAAGGCCACAAAGCCCTGTCTACCTCTGTTCGCCATCATTACTTTGGAACAGGTGACTGTTTGAAATTGAGAGAAAAATGTACACAGTTGTTCACTATCCAAGCTGTACGGAAGATTTGAAATATAGAAACTCTCCCCCGGGTAACAGCTTGAGGTCATCCTTCTCTGGATTTTTTTGCACAGCATTTCACTCGGCCTGATGCTCCTCATATGGCTTTGAAATGGTATTATGCCATCGAGCTTGTTTATGGCCCTCTTGGCAGCCTTCATCATTGTATAATGAACAAAGCCATAGCTTTTAGATCCATTCTCATCTCTAACCACCTTGCAGGACAGGATTTCCCCGAAGACTGAGAAATTGTCATACAAGGCGATGCCATCAATGTCCGCTGCCAGACCCTTTATATAAATGTTCCCAACTCCACTTTTCCTCACAGTGGAATCACGTTGGGCCCACATAATCCTCATTGGCTGACCCAAGAGGACCTGAAACATAAGCGTGTCCAGCGCAAACTCTGCATGTGTGCGGTGTACAAAGTTAACATAGCCTTTAGATCCATTCTCATCTCTAACCACCTTGCAAAACAGGATTTCCCTGACGACTGAGAAACTGTCATACAAGGCGATGCCATCAATGTCCGCTGCCAGACCCTTTATATAAATGTTCCCAACTCCACTTTTCCTCACAGTGGAATCATGTTGGGCCCACATAATCCTCATTGGCTGACCCAAGAGGACCTGAAACATAAGCGTGTCCAGCGCAAACTCTGCATGTGTGCGGTGTACAAAGTTAACATAGCCTTTAGATCCATTCTCATCTCTAACCACCTTGCAAAACAGGATTTCCCTGACGACTGAGAAACTGTCATACAAGGCGATGCCATCAATGTCCGCTGCCAGACCCTTTATATAAATGTTCCCAACTCCACTTTTCCTTACAGTGGAATCATGTTGGGCCCACATAATCCTCATTGGCTGACCCAAGAGGACCTGAAACATAAGCGTGTTCAGCGCAAACTCTGCATGTTTGCGGTGTATAAAGTTAACATAACCATACCTCAAAGAGAGGTTGGTCCTCCTATCTCTGCACACCTGCACAGAAGAGATGGGACCATGTGGGATAAACATCATAAGAAGTAGATGTTCAGTCACTTCTGGGCAGGGGTGGACTGGACATCCTATCCCATTGCTATGCAAGCACGGGCCACCCTACAGGCAAAATAGGCAGCCGCCATAGGCTCCAACATGCCCGAGCGAATTCCATTACAGAGCAAATAATCAATGATCTCATTGGATACAATGTTTTTTATTTTGAATTTACTTACACAATATTGCTCATTTTCATTCCTAAGCATTTACTTCATACCTGGTGTGGACCTGATTTTTTTGACATACAAATCACAGTAATGGTGACAACCAAAGACAACATATTAAGTATAAGATGAGCTCTGAATAATCACAAAATGACAAATAACTGCAAGTTAAAACAAATACAATAACAGCAGCATATATCAAATCTGCAAACAGTAAAGCCTTGAGCAGTAAATATTCATTTGCATAATTTATTCATTGAGCAGGTAGCTGAAGTGCAGCTTGCTGAATATTGCAGAAAATAAGATTACTTTTTACAATTTGAGTCTTTGAGGCTTACTTTGTTTAAAGGATAGCAGAAACAGTGCTTGTAAAAGCATAGGGCTTTTCACTTTTTCTCAAGAATAATCTGGGGAAGGAATTAAAACACTGCAGATATAAAAATGCAACAAACTTGCATAGAGTGAAAATCTGAGCAATTAATCTGCAAAATATCTGCAAAGATCTACACTTTAAGAGGTATGCTTATTATTTTGGCATCTATTTATATATGTACATATTCTGGCTAACTTTGTTTTAATTGATTTTTTAAATAAACTTTTACACATACTTAAGTGGGTAATTGACATGAAATTTTAAGCATTGTCATCAGGGTCCTGCTGTGTGACACATCATTTTATGATCTTTTATAACTATATATACATAATATATTATTATTATACTTGTTGTTTCCACAACCTCATATTAAGATAATTGTTTATTTGCACTTCTAAAAAAAAGTTGAAAGGTGATTAAGATCTTTAAAAACTTTGAAGAAATGCTGACTTGTCACAGCAAATAAAATTCACATTTTACTTTGAAATTTCATGTACATTTTAACCTAACATCTGTATGTTGGTTAAACGTTATTTGGCTGTATGTTATTTGTCTGAGCTATAAAGTGCTTATTTTTAGTCCTAGTCCACCCCTGCTTCTGGGTGTAGATCAGAACTCCAGAAGAGTGTTCGGAAAAAGTAGTAATTGTAATAGTCCAAGTAAACTGTCACAGCTGAAAAATCCAGTTAGCAGTCAGATTAAACAGATAAACTAAAGCCTTCACCTCCTTTTATATGCCGCCAACATTCTAAACTTCTCAAATTAGTTTCATTCTTAACTGTGACATAATTATTTACTCAAAGGTCTATTTCTTTGTTTCAGAGTTCCATTCTTTAATGTGTTCCTAACAGCTGTTCACCATTTAGAAGAAAACAAAATATGTTTTATTAAATTTGTACTTTTATTACATGTTTGAATGAACATTAAACTTTGTGTATAATCACCAAAACATGATTAGTGTAATGAGTCAACGGAGTTGAGATCCATGTGCAGCTTTAATAATAAACTTAGTAATACAGATAGGCAGGGGTCAATCACAAGCAACAGTAATGTCCAAGGTAATCCAGAGAGGTAGTCAATAAACAGGCAAGAGGTCAGGCGGCAGACAATCACAGGTTATATCCAGGTAAACAAGGCAGTAATAGTAGGCAGGCAGCAACGGGTCAAAACAGGGTAAACAGTCCAGGATCATACACAGGAAATACAATAAACTCAGAACGCTCAGAAATGTTAGCCGAGGAAAAACAAGACTTCAAAATGATAGGGAGTGAGACTTAAAATAACTGATTAGATGAGGAACAGGTGAGCAGGTAATCAGTGCCAGGTATGGGGATTTTGGGAAATTGAGTTCAGAGTGTAAAAGTCAATATTCAGGTGATGGAGCCCTCAGGTGGTGAGTGGGAGGAACTACAGAGGCGGGATTCGTGACAATTAGGGTGAAGCATGAAGCTAAAACAAAGCCATAAACAAATTCAAAATAATAAAAAAAAACCTTATTAAATGCCATAAATATATATAAAAAGTTAATTTAAGTGAAAAATAAAACAAATTTAAGCTGTGGCTTTTTGCAGTTTAAAAGCTTAATCAGAATTTTTTCCACATTAAACCCCAACTGCGGGGGAGCATTGTGTGTGATATATACAGTATATATATATATATATATATATATATATATATACATACATACACACACACACACAGTAATGTGCAAACGTCTTAGGCACATAAGATGTTTAACAAAAAACATTTGTCTTAAGATAGTTATGTATATCTTCAGCTGTAGTGTGTCAATAGGTAATTGACATTAGACTCCCAAATGTTCCTTCTGCAAATAGACTTGAATAGAAGAACATGTAGCCCTGCAACAGATGGCATGACCCCACAGAGACCACACTGAACAGAGTCTGGGATTACATGAAGAGACAGAAGCAATTGAGACAGCCTAAATATATAGAAGAACTGTGGCGAATTCTCCAAGAAGCTTGGAAAATCTTATCTGCCAACAACCAAGAAAAACTGTATCCAGGTGTCCCTGGGAGAATTGGTGCCATTTTGAAGGCAAAGTTGGTCACACCAAAGATTGATTTAGCATTGTTTCTGCACACACTGTCTGCATTGTTTTAATCACTTGCTGCAAATGACGCAAACACACTTAAAATGACTGTTGAAAAAAATTTGCACACTGAGATTCAGAAGGATAACCTATGCTGTATAACTGAATCAAAATAGTGATAAACAACAGCAATTAACACAAAAGGTAAAGTCCCTTTAAGGCTAAACAGGGCCAAGTGAATCACTTATGTGAACTAGTTAATTTACATGATCCGTCCGAATGAACAGACTCACTAAAATTAGTCAGAGTTTCCAATGCTAAATATGAGGGAATAGTTCATTTTAACCAGTTCACGTAAACTTTGGCAAATCTAGTGGCAATTTTTACCTATTTTAGCCTATTTACAGCCTGCCATCTTCTAAACTAACTTAAGCACCAGTCAATATAAAACTGCACACCGTACACAATGTGCATCAAACTATGTGTGGCTAAGTGGGAATTGACCATGAAGAAAAACAACAAACTTGCTTATATACTTCAAATTTTAGAATTAAACCAACTACACCACCCTGGGACTTTACCCAGGGAAATGATAACCCATAAAAGGGCACATAGGTTTATTACCAAAAAGATGCACAGAGATGTGGGCACCAGTACAAAAATAGATTTCTTTATTGAAATGTGGTTGACTAGGTTGAACAGCTGTTACTCGCCTATGTACCAGAGAAAATGTTCACAATTTAATCCACACAGAACAACTTAATGAAGGAAAAAAAAAAAAAAAAAAAAAAAACACACACACACTTCACAGTGCTGAGGCAGGATAGGCTAGCTGAGAGCTTATCTGATCCCCTAAAAAGCATTTCACTCACCCAAATACACACACACACGGTGAGAAATTGGATGCAAGCGGCAAGGCACGGCACTCAGTGAGGAAATACCACCACTAGGGGACAGCTAGCCTTCCTACCCCGGGGGACCTTCAGCTCCTAAAAAGAATGAAAACAATAACAAAAAAGGTCATCCAATGGATATGCAACAAACCACATTAATGTATATTATACTGTATATACACATGCTTTAGAACAAAGCTTCAAGATGGTGTGGAAGCTATTCCGCAGGATAAGTCGGGCACATCACAGCATTAGCATTACACAACATCGAGAAACAACAACAAATAACAAACAAAAACAGGAGCAAAACAGCAACGGCATCCATCAATGGGATCTTCAGATAAGATTAGCGCTCAAAATCCCGCAGCCTGGGAGGAGAAACACCCTCAGACATGCGAGTCAACTGGAGCATGTCACTGAAAACCATAATATACCAATATTTCTCAAAGTGTAAACAACAGCAGCCTGTAGACAGCATGTGAATGTGACAAACGAGCTGGAGAAGACTCATTAGTCAACACAGCAAAGACATACAGCAGCTGATCCAACATTAACCCAGCTTATGCAAAACGGGAGACGAGTGATGACCAAACAGTACTCACAATGACGCATACCCAAAGTGATGCAGTCCAGCCCCAGAACAGGAGGCCACACGAATGGTGACACACTCACAGGTGACACATCTGAACCTTATTATACACAAGAGCATGGGTGCTGATTGGTTGATCATAATCAGTCACATCATGGGTGTGACAAATCACTTTTACAGGATGATAAAAAATATGACAACGCAAGAAAACCGTGTTTACATGACATGTGAAATTATGGGTTATTCTCTACAAATAAGCTGGTAAAAGCACAGATAAAGGTGTTTACATACAACACGAAATTTGGGGGTTTGATTGTTTTTTGCTTAAACTGATTATAACCTTGCCCCGATAAAGGAACACGGTTTAAGGCGGTTACATGACCACACGTCATCGGTTTGTTAAGCATAATTAGTGTAAGATCAGGTATACACAATATTGTTTCCAAACAGGTTTCCCAGTCACTCCAATGTCTTCCATTGTTCACAGGTAGCAAATTCTGCCATGAGGTTGAGCCACAAGTTAACATGTTGGACCAATCAAACAAATCAAATAATGATTTGAATGGGTCACAGTGTTAACACTCTTCAAGGACATCAGCATGAATAGTTGTATGTTTAATATAATGCTGGCTGTATGTATGTATGTATGTAAAACTATAAAAATGGAAAACTTCCATGATCTTATAAAAATGATTTCATTAGTTATTTGTATTATTTCATAATTTTCAAAGGATTATGTGAATACATTCTCTTTATTCGTATTTGCTCAAAGGTAAGCATTACTTAAAATGTCAGGGAATATTTAGTACTTAGTAATTTAGGTCACAGGGGTTTGGCAGACAAAAAAAGGATGGAAACCCCTGATTTAGGGTGAAGTGCTTTTCTCATGACCACAATAGCATTAGAGTAGGAGGGGGACTCTCAAGTTAACCGTTCACTCTTATGGGGGATTTACCATCATCCTGATATGATATGCCACCATACTGTAAGTTAACACCAAAATGTATGCTTTTCAGGAAAGGTGAGAGTCTGTCATTGACAGAAACTCTAAACTTTTCCCAGACACTGTGAACTTTTCCCCACATTTCCCAGAGACCATTAACTAAGTCGCTAGTGTCTTTGAGCATCTTTCTCAATATCCACTGTGGTTCTCCATTGAGTTTCATTTTAACATTTCGTTCTATATCAATTAGCTGCTTACACCGGTGTTTGCTTGTGAACACTTAATAATAAAAGGCATTTGGTTTAATATTTTGTTATCTAATGCAATGACTTTTATATGCTTTATGTGTGACTTAAATATCTAAATGTTTATTCATGGCCACTGTATGCATATACACAAATCATATTATCACATAATTCTGAAAATCTATAGCAAAATTTAACTTCTCTATACTACAGTTAGCTTTTTTGTTTTTCCCCTGGTTGACCTCTGTAATTTGGCCCAAACTGTTTCAATGTTTTTGATGTATGACCCGGACATCTTGTGTCCCAGACCCATTGTTTAGCTGAGAAAGCCCATGCATCTGATCACTTAGGTGGTCTGGCTTTCTGACTATTTTTGTTCTTTGACTCCCTTTAAGCATCTAAAAAACACTCATTTCCTTTGGTAATGGGAGCTGAAAAAACCCTCCCCTGCAAAAGAGAAGTGATTTGTCCAAGTGGTATGTTAATCAGTGATTTTATCAACAGAGTGTTTTACTTGGCCCCACTTAGTGTGCAAACATATACGCTTCAACTTAAAAACAGAGGCTGTGATCCAACTCAGTGGGGTGGATGTAATTCTTATAAGTTTACAGTCATACCCAGATTTCCAAGTTGACTTAATAATAATTTGTTTTAATGTGCTTGTGTAACAGATATCCAGAAGATATGCAGATATTTTCAAATTTAAAATATTACAGGAGGTTTGATAAATAAAGATGATATGACAGGAAACTCTGTTCTTGGAATTATGTGTTTTAAAATCTTCCAACTCAAATACAATTGTAAGTAATACTACAGAGCGTCTATTGTCAGTGAACATTTCACACAATTCTGGGAATGCAACTACATAGGCAATGGGGGACATTCTTAGGTATACATACCACCGCTGTGAGTACAGTTTAGTGCAATTTAGAAATACCTGAGTGAGCTAACATTCAAGCATTGAATTGATGGCAACAGCCATCAATAGAGTGCATTCATTAGACTCACCAAAAGGAGTCTCGTGATTGATTCTGCAGCTTTAGCAGCCTTTGGGACATCATTAAAAACCATGTGCAGAAGTGTTCTTAAGGACTCTGCATGCTGGCCACTGAACCAGCAGGAAATGGTTTGGGACCCAGTGCAGGCGAGTGTCCATTGCTCCAGCTGTTTTCTAGAAGGCCTCATGGGAAGTGTGAAGTGGGCTGAGCAAACACTCAGCAGACAGGAGACCAGCGGTTTTTCCTGTTTCTGCATGCTTACTGTTTGATTCCTGCCAGTTTCCTGGTCACATATCAACTCCCGCAGCACTGCTTCCTGTCACAAAGTCTCCACTGACTGCTGCCGCTAACCACTCGCTCTATCACACTCTCATGCACACTCAAATCATATCTTATTGTTTCATTTTATCACCTTATGTCTCTGTACTTTGTACTCTGCAAAAAACTACACTGATACCTCCTCGAAATGTGCAATAAACCAAGGTTCCTTTGGGAGGACTGAACCTGTAAGAACCAGGGCTGTAACCACAATATACATTGAGGGGGACAAGTCCCCTCCAAATCGATTTAAGGCGGGACTCAAATTTAAGAAGCTGAGCGGGAACCTTGTGGATTATTCCAGTGCCACGCAGCACGCACACATCAGTGTCTGCAGTTCAGGTTAAGTGTTTTAGTGTCATGTAAGATGTCGGTATATAACTTAACATGCAATATTTGGCCACTATTTTATGACTGAAATATTGTACAGACTGACAGTAATTTCCAGTGGTGCAAACTATTCACCATTTGGCGAAATTTGCCGTTTTGATTTAAAAATATGTCATGTACAGTACATGATTCCTATGTCATTCATAATTTTGAATGTTAAAACATTAAGAGAGCATTTTTCAGTGAATCAGGCTTAAGACAAAGAGCGAATGTGTGTATATTGTAAAGCAATTGAATGAATGTGGTTAAGCTTCTGAAGTAGCTTTTTTGAAAATTCACTTTGAAAATGACCTATAACACAATGTAGAGCATTATCACCCTCAGATTAGAACTAGAACATGGTAAGACCAGTGGCTTGTGGCTTCAGTTTAGTTTTTAGGTTGTGGCAAGGACACGGTCATATATTTTTAATGCAAATATTATTAGGTAATAATAGTAATTTAAAATCAATTTAAGATTTTTTTAAATTATTTCTTTGTTTTTAATTAATTCTGAATTGTGTACAACATTTCCTAAGAGTCTTCTTTTATAAGAGACCGTTTTTATTTTGAGTATGTCCTTGTCAAGTTTGTGCTCACAAAATGAGCCACCAGTTAAAGGAGTAGTTCACCTAAAAATTGGTAATTAACTTTTACTCACTCATTTACTCACCCTTATGTTGTTCAAACCACATATGCTGTTACTTTTTCTTGGAACATAAAAATAGATATTTTAAGTAGCTCTATTCCATAGAATCACAGTTTACAGTGAGCAGGAACTGTCAAGCTTCATAAAGGACAAATATTTTCAATCGTTATTAAAGATTCAGTATAAAGACATTATGACAGTAGTCCATATGACTCGTGCATTATATTCTAAGCTTTCTGGGGACACACAACAGCTTTGTGTTGCATGGACTACTTAAATGGTATATGAATAATGATTTTTTTTCTTTGGACCTTGACAATAGTGCTTAGTATGAACTGTTTTTGTATGGAAAAGAGCAGCGTTCGGATTCTTGAAGAAAAGATTATGTTAAAATTCTACTGGGGAAAAAATCACAATGAGGGACAACTTGAGGGCAGTAAATAATTTTGTGTATTTTGTTTTTGCTAGCCAGCTGATGTCGTAATTTTACAGATACTGTACATCAGTGATGAAAAGAAATTCAAATTATATTTGTCTTTTCTTTGAGACAGCACCAAAAAAGAAAGAAAAGATGATTAAAACAGGCAAATTGCTAGCAATGCAGACACGGTAGTAGTCTTGTAATGTGAACTTAAAAAAAAAAAAAAAAAACCGTATCTTTTAAAACCAAAAATGATCAAATGTAAGGCCTTTATCGCATTTAAAACCTTTATTCAGAAAATTATTGCATTCGGAGCCTTTAATATTTTAAAGGACCAAAGAGCACAATTATATTTGTAATCTCAACATCCGCGACCCCCCACACCCAAAATGATTTGGTCCCCCCCAATGTTCAAGACATGGTTACGGCCTTGGAAAGAAGTAGGCCAACATGATTACATTGACATTTGCACAGCTACATTTGCACAGAAGTGAAATAAAACTGTTTTGGTCTCTGTTCTGTTGTGGTTTGGATCAGAGTAAGGAGGAGTATATTACGTATTGTAATTACTACTCAAATGTTTCTGAAAATCGGATGCAATTTGTCTTTCACATCACATCCATTTATATAATGTTTGCTTATGTCTTGCACAGTGTGTTGCGTGAAGGTGCACATGCACGGGACTGTAGTTCTAGCGCAAATCATTTTCCTAAAAATGTAAGGCAACATATGTGGACAGCGGGACTAATTTGTGAAATGTTAGATAATACCAAGCTAAAGAAAGTCAGTTTTTTTTATATATAAAATTGTTTATTATGTTTCCAGGAGTGTTGGTTATTCATGATTTTTAGACATTACAGACATTACATAAGAAATAAGGATGATTAATTCTGATTCAAAATAATAGCCAGCATCATCCTCCCTACTTAGTGAATGACCTAACCTCCAGTGTGCTGTCTTTCTGCACTGGTCTCTGAACAGTTTGAAATGCACCTTATTTTCATCCTAAGTCCTAAGTAAAAATTTTCAGCTTTTGGAAGAACCCATTTATTCTCAATCTGATAATTCACAGTAAATATATTTCTAAGGGGAAAGAAATGTGCTAAAGTAAACATTAGTGTACATTGTGTTTAACAGTGTGGTGTTTCGCAATAAATCGCTCTCATTTTTTAAATGGCATATCGGATGAAACTAGAGACTCTCATTTTTTGACTCAAACAGGTTTCAATGTAAAAACTTATTTAGGTTTCTTACCAGATGTAGACAAACTCAACAAACCATGTTGTTTTGTTACATGTCTCTGTACGGCAAAAGTTAACCCTTTACTGACAGCCCAGAGTCTTCTGAACTGAGATTAATCAATTTAAATGTATATAAATTATGCGTTGCAACGTCCACGCATGTGTATGCAGGATCGCGCAAGGTTATATTTTTAAACACTGAATCTCTGTTGCACAATGATAAAGACATCCAGGGGTTTCTACAATAATTACACTACTGGTCGTCAGGTCTGTTATGATTCACACTTCCTCACCTTTGATCTGAATCTTCCATAATGTAATTAATGGCACTGCATACCTCACTGATTGAGGAAAATGGGTCAGACATGGTGACCTCTCAACCAAACATTTCAAAAAGTACTCTTTGAATGTTCACATCATTTTCAATTGGGGTCATATCCATTTACTGATCCATAAATGTAGACACATTTTTAAGCTCTCTTTGACATAACACTTTAAGCACGTGCCAGCATCAGTCTCATGGGTCTAAATCAAGAGCTGTAACAGATCTAACAGCAAAAGCAATCTTTCTTCCATCCTCTCCATTGTGCTCTCCATAATCAGTCTGTGTAATGACCCCTTGCTGACCTCCGTAGCCCCTGCATTTCATGTTACACATGAATCTGTGGGGCACTGAAAAACTGGCAGGGAGCGGGACACAGGCCGAGATACCCTGCTGTTTGCGGAACATGGATTTCCACTACACCACACCCTGAGCCAACATGGAAATGTGAGGCTAGACTGATGTTTATTATTCTGAGATAAGGCTTATATACTGAAATTTCAAAACAACAATGTAATACTGTAAATGAACACCCAGGGTCATAAAGAGTTGAATTATGAGTTAAAATTAATGTCTTTATGTATAATATTATAATATGAGCTTCGGGTGCAGTAGAAACATTCTATTGTTTGACATACGTTGAGACATGATTTATAACATTGCAATAGTAGAGTACATTCCTTCATTTCAGGGCTTGTTTGTAGACCTCTCAGCAGGGGCATCAAGGGGCATTCATTTGCATGTAATAATTTAATTATTTTATAAATAATCAGTTACACATTGGTTAATGCACATAGTATCATGTATTAACAATAAACAATATTTTTTACAGCATTTTGTAGTCTTGGTTAATGTTTAATATATAAATACACTATTGTTTATTGTTAGTTCATAATACATTAGCTAATTTTAGCTTATATAACCTTATTGTAAACTATTAAAGCTGAAATGTGTAATTTCTGTATTTGGCTTTTGTGTACTTAGTATTTTGATACACTTTTGATTGGAAAATGTCTTTATCTGCAGTACAGAGTCGTTCACAGGCAGCACATGACCTTCTTCATCACTGGCAAATGATAGAATACATTAGCAGGTTTTGTTTCAATGGATTGTAGGTAAATATCCACTTTATCCAGCAGATATAGTCTTCTAAAGTATCATGTTACTGTTTTACTGAGTGTGAAAATGCTCCAAACAATTCAGTACATGCTTGAACTGTCCAAATGATTCTGACTGAATCGCATACTAATTCAGGTCATTTTGCTAGCATGTTAGACCAATGCATGAAAAAAGGATGATTCATTCTTGAATCAGGCAACATTAGTTCTAATTCAACACAGCAGACACAGCCCCCAACCTAGTGAGTCTATCAATGTTCCAGACTGATATCACTGTGAATTCAATGACAGTATGTCAAAAGTTCTTCAACTAAACTTGGTCTGTGCTTACCGAAATTCTAACTAGTGCCCCCAGTGGCCAAAGCTGGAAGTGTGGGCAAGTGTGAGCTCCAATGTGAGCTGAGGCTGCTGTGCCACAGAATAAGGTAAACAAAATTTTAACTGCTGTAAAAATGTCTTATAGAAGATGCTGCTTTTCAGTAACTCGGCAAAATGAGGTCAATGTCAGGGTACTGTAACATTTTGTAGCAACGTGTCAACTTTTCGTGTGATCAATGATCATGATCATGTTCTGGGAAGGGCGGCATGTTATCGGAGCACACGGGTGCAGTTTGTTTGACAGGTTTTACACATGCTGAAATTTGCTCAGTAGATTGGCGCCCTCAAAGAGATGGCACCCTAGGCGGTTGCCTATATGTTGCCTAATGGGTAAAGCGACCCTTTTTCTGCCCTACTAGCGTAATCAAACTGAATTGCAAAAAGAATCACTGTTGTCAAACAGATTCCAGACAACTTCCCCTGTCTTCAGTTGGTTGTAACAGATACTCCCACCTGAAACTCACATTATTGGTTGAGCCAGTGTTGCTGTGTCAGGCTAGACAGGCTGTTCAAACAGAGTAATATTTTGATAGTGCCCCAGAGCCACAGTGTTGCACTTGTAGGTGAAATCAACTTAAAATGTACTTACATCCAGTATACTTTAGTTGACACTGTATATTTAGCAGGGATCCGAGAAATAATTTTAACATCAGAAAATTACACACATCAGTGTTAATAAATAATCTCTCAGCCAATCCAAGTTCTCAAAGAGTGCAGAAAGTAGAGTTACAGAAGTGGGTGCTTAGTGGTTAGGGACTGGATAAGAAAGTGTGGTTCAAGAGTAAAAGGAAGGATGAATTGAGAGTGATGAAGATGTATCTGGCTGCACACGTACAATCTTGTGACAAATGCTGAGGAGCGGAAATGTCCTCTCACCTCTTTCCTTTTCCCTTATCCTTTGTTTTTCTCTCTCTCTCTCAAGCTTACCACCCTCCACATCCTCCTATACAAGCCATCCTATCTTTGACCTCACTGTTAAAGATCATCCTCATATCTGTCACGCTGCATCTGGCTGACTAAGTTAAAACACAAAGACATCTTCTTTTATTTAAACCACTGTGTTTATTATTCCACAGATATATGAGCGGATAACCCATTCATGCCAGATGCATGGAAATTTAACATGATTGTTCCATCAGCCGGTGGGAAATGTATGGCAAGTCTGAGCTTTCACTAAACACTATTTCAAGAGCGTTTTCTTCAATTACCCTTCTGTGAGGGAAGGGATGACAGATTTTCAAGGGGAGGTTTTATGGTTAGTTCCATAAATTTCACCCCGTTATCACAGGGGGATTTCCGGCAATGCCCAGTAGGAGTATTGTGGAGCCCCTATAGCAGCAAGGGTCCCAGGGTGAGCTTCCTCAACAGGGCTGCAGGCCCATGAGACCGGCTACTGTATTGCCAACTCACACTCTCACACATCCACATTGAATGTAGCAGTGCTCAAGGAGTGAATCAGTGCGTGTGGAGGCCTGCCAACTCCAATCACAATAGGAGGAAATGAGAATTTAATACAAATTTTTTCACATAGCTACAAAGCATCTGAAGCCCCTCCCAAGTCAATAACACTTACAGATTTATTTATGGTTTAATGAATCTTATGTGAGATATTCCCACAGTTCTACATGTCGTTACACAAAGTGGTATTTAGGTAAATAACTTATACATTTTTATGTAGTTATTTATTATCAGCTGTGATTTCTTAGGCAAGTATCACTATTGTTATTGCTTATATTAAGGGTTAGGTTTTTTCTAGGGCAGATGATATTTGCTCCCTGGTGCAAATAAAGGTAGATGCTATTTACACCCCAGTGCAAATAGTGGCAAATATTATTTGTACCCCAACCCTGGTACAAATAATGGTAGATAATATTTGCACCCCTAATTAAATACTAACAGTGTAGGGGCATCCCTACAGCATGTTTATTGTATTTATTTAGAGTCCCTCAGACATATACCAACCCCTACTCTTAAACCAAACCCTAACCTTCCTTCACCAAAATTAACCATGGTTTTACTACAGTCACCATAGTATCACCATGGTATTTTGTTGTCAAATCAGAGTAACCACAAAATTAAACATGGTTACAATATAAAAACCATATTACTCTAGTAACACTACTGTTAATTGCATCAAATCTATGGTGTACGCCAAAAAACATGGTTACTACAATATTACTCTTGTAAAACTACCTTTATATTCATTTTAATGTATTATTATAAGTAGTGTTAAAGAAAATATTAAGAGAGATGACAGGAAACAGAATGGGAAAAAGAGTGCGACAAATGCGGAATCAAACCCGTGTTGAAAAGGCTCAGTCTCACCGGCTCTGTTGGGGCGCAAATAGCCATGCTGTGGGCAGGTGTTATTTACACCTGGGTGCAAATAGTCACTCCGTTTTTCTAAACCTCTAACCCTAAGAAGTAAATTTCACCTCACTGTTTGTGCCATGTACATAACTTAAAGGGAAGGAGGCACTCAAGCCATATCTAGGGACTAAAATATAGAGACGAATGCGATCTTTTTTATTTGGCCAGTAAGAAACCACTTAGAAACCACCCAAAACTATCTAGCAACCCCCTAGCAACCACCAGAAAACCTTATCAAACATATAGCAATACCCTGACAATCACTCACAACACCCTAGTATTGTGGTGCCTATTTTTGGACTGGCAAGTACCACACAGATTTTCTTCAGTTTCTTCAAAATTGTGAAAAATCTAGTTTATTTTACTTTTAACAAAAAAGAATAAATCCTTATTGAGTTCTGTTATTGGTCAACTCTAGTATCAGCAGCATTGAGGTTAGCAATTCAGCATAATAATAATGAAAAACAATCACACAAAATCACAATAAACATACTCAAGTTACATAAATACTTTTGCTTTCCTTTACATGTGTACTGGCCTCCAGTGTGTGCTTTGTCTCCTGACCTCACTGGGTAAATGCAGGAAAGACAAAGCCTTTGAGTCTTTGTCTGCCTGCAAGAAAAAAATAATCAGCATTCATCTTCACTTTCATAATAAAGAGGAGGTATGGCAATTACAGCTGGACTACAAAAGATGGCAGGGACAATAGGCGGTAGTCTGGGAGCGTTAAATCTTTTTTCTAAGTACCTTGTTCTTGTGAGTATTTCTCCCCGCCCTGGCTCCATGCACCCACAGAAAATGTTGACACAGTGTCCATACTTTCCCATGTGGCTTCCTCATACAAACACTTTCTGCTCTTTATCAGCCAAAAAACATACAGTATACACATACAGACTCACAGAAAAACATGCACACATTCTAGACAAGACACATCAGCATATAGAGAAAATATATATATATATATATATATATATATATATATATATATATATATATATATATATATATATATATATATATATATATATGTATGAAGCTCCTGACCTGTATCTGCATGATTTTATCCATTGCACTGCTGCCACATGATTGGCTGATTAGATAATCACATGAATAAGTAGGTATACAGGCTGAAAGTGTACAAGTGCTCAGTAAGTGTATATATATATATATATATATATATATATATATTCATACATAAATATTATATATATATATATATATATTCATACATAAATATAATATATATATATATATATATATTCATACATAAATATAATATATATATATATATATATATTCATACATAAATATAATATATATATATATATATATATATATATATATATATATATATATATATATATATATATATATATATATATTTATTGATTAAAGTATTGAAATAAAATAAAGAAAAAATTAAAATCAATTTGTTAACACTAATCAAGTAATTTTCTGTTTAATATACACAGAATATATATATATATATATATATATATATATATATATATATATATATATATATATATACACACACACACACACACACACACACTTGAAACACTTGACTGAAATGTTTCTCATTTGTTCTTGCTTTCGGTGGGGCGCGTGGTGAGATGTGCATGGATGCCGCGGAGAATAGCGTGAAGCCTCCACACGCGCTATGTCTCCATGGTAACACGCTCAGCATGCCACATGATAAAATGCGCAGATTAACGGTCTCAGATGCAGAGGCAACCGAGATTCATCCTCCGCCACCCGGACTGAGGCGTGTCTTGTATTATAAAATGTTTATAATACAAGAAAAAAATTTAAAAACTCAAAAAGCAAAGAATAAGTATATATAAGTGCGACTCTTTAATATATATATATATATATATATATCAGTCATCATTTTTATCCTTTTTCCCCTGTGCCTTCTGAGGTCTGTGAATGCCACTGTGTCATGCTGTGCATTTGTGGCATCAACAAAAGAAGTAGCTGACACTTCGTGTTAATATTTTTACTGGACATTGTGTCCGACCATGTTTGAATTTGTTGGACATTAGAACATTTTAACAGCCAAAAAACTGTATTTACCAGCTAATGGACAGGCAGATATTGTTTCTCCTTTCATGGCTTGTCTTTAATCTTTGTGTCTTTATAATGGTTTGGTGCCTTGAGTAAAAAGAGTATCCTTAAAACTATGTTTTTGAACTATTAAAAAACTTCTTCAGATAATAGTAAAATGTATCAGTGCTTCATTGCCTGCCTAAAAACAGTCAACAGGAAACATCTGAATTTTGGCATACTTTGCCTCTCCTAAATCAGTAAGCAATTAACTTCATGAGTCTGGGCACACTGTCATGAAACAGTATTTTTGGGTACACATACAACTACCATAGATATGCATATTTAAAAAGGCCCCAATACTCTAAACCTCTCTAAATGGTACCTCTGTGTAGGCCTACGTAAAATGGTATAAACCCACTGTGTCACTGTGTGAATTCACCCCAACTTACCATTTTAGGGTACAGAATATGACTGTCACAGGTCTGTTCTAAAAGGATTGCTGAAAGCAAGGAAAAAACTGTTAAATGCAAATTAAATAAATAATATAACTTAATTTTTGCAATTAAAAAGATTGAAAAAATTGACACATTGAGCAAAATGTCGCCCACATCCACTAGTGCCCCATTGATTTGAACAGGCTTCTGCTGTTGCTTATGCATTTACAAACTTATAAATGTTCATACTCATCCTATATGTAAATAATTTTGTAGTTCATGATAATATTAATATTTTTTTATTTGCTTTTAAACACATTTGTGTACTAATATATATATATATATATATATATATATATATATATATATATATATATATATATATAAATCTTTTTTTTTTTTTTTTTTTTTTTAGTTCTTTGTCAAATCTGGGCCCTGAAGCAAAACCTAATGAGAACCACTGTCTTAAAGGTTTATTTATTTATTTATGTCAATGGAACAAAACAAAATTCAATTATACTCAAGATCTCACTCCATGTGTTTGATAATCTCTCTCTCTCTCTCTCTCTCTCTCTCTCTTATCCCCAACGCCTCTTCCTTCCTTTCCCTCCCATAGAATGAGTAGTATGAGAGTGCAGTAAGTAAGAAAGTGAAGTTTTCAGTATGTCAACAGAACAGATTTTCACGCGTTAACTGAGAATTGGTTCGTGTATATTCACTGTGATTGTGGAAATGCGCAATTACGCGCGGCAACGGCTGCAGAGCTGGAAGAACCCTCTGGAATGTATTAATTGCTGACGAATCCTTTATTTGGATTATTTCTAACGGATTATTACAGAGTAAACATAAAATTAAAGTCATGCTGTATTTAATCTGTCTATTGTGTCTCGTCGACATTTCTGGTAAGTAAAAATGAACCCTACACCATGTGTCGTTTCTACTCTTGTGTTTGCTTAATTAATTAACAAAATAGGGCCTAATGATTATAATCACATTATAGGACGACCAGTGTTGTCACAATTTACCATGTTAACAATAGACTTTAAGGAAGTTTGTTACTTTAAGGAGCTATTTGTACTTGATCTAAACCTTAAAGGAATAGTTCACCCCAAAATGAAAGTTCTCTCATCATTTACTCACCCTCATGCCATCCAAGATATGTAGGCCTATGACTTTCTATCTTCTGCTGAACACAAACGAAGATTTTTAGAAAAATATCTCAGCTCTGTAGGTCCACACAATGCAAGTGAATGACAGCCAGACATTTTAAGGTCCAAAAGGACATAAAGGCAGAATAAATGTTATCCATATGACCCCAGTGGTTAAATCCATATCTTCTGAAGCGATATGATAGGTGTGGGTGAGAAACAGATCAATACTTAAGTATTTTCTTACTATCAATCTCCACGTTCACTATCACATTCTTTTTCTTTTGTTTTTGGTGATTGGCATTCTTTGTGCATATCGCCAACTACTGGGCAGGGAGGAGAATTTATTGTAAAAAAAAGGACTTAAATATTGTTTCTCACCCACACCTATCATATCACTTCTGAAGATATGGATTTAACCACTGGGGTCATATGGATAACTTTTACGCTGCCTTTTTGTGCTTTCTGGACCTTCAAAGTTCTGGCCACCATTCACTTGCATTATTTGGACCTACATAGCTGAGATATTCTTCTAAACATTTTTGTGTTCTGCAGAAGAAAGAAAGTCGTACACATCTGGGATGGCATGAGAGTGAGTAAATGCTAAAATAATTTTCATTTTTGTGTGAACTATCCCTTTAGGTGGAATGTGTGCTCTAGGGATGGCTTTGGATCCTCTTTGCTTCCTGACATTGTTCTCGTGTTGAGAAGGGCACGAGGGGCAGAAAGCCAGGGGGGAACGTGTCAAAGCAGGAATGTGATTCTAGTAGCTCCATTGTTGTTGATGTTTTGTAAAGTATCTCTTAATTTGAATTAGCAGATAACTCTTTGCCTGGACTGAAACATGGTTCCAAAGCTGGTTCACATTTTCACCCTTAAGTAATGTGAAAAAATTATTTATAACAATGATAGAGGCTCTTTGTTGTTGCTGTTGTTGTTGTTGTTAATGAGACCCACTAGAGTGAGTTTTACATTAATCTGTATGTGTCCTCTTCCAGATGCAGTTGTGGATCTCACAATGACATCTAACGGGGCCACGTCTGCTCATAATTTCCGCCTCTCCTGCATTTCTGGAGAGCGTGATGCTGATGGCATTCAGCTGAGCATCAAGAAGGACAACAGTATTGTCCGTCGTGTAGATCCACCTTTCTTTACTGTGGAGAGGCCACAGGCTCTAGAAGTGGTGGCTTTTGGATTTACGGGCTTTGATCACAGTGGAATTTTCTACTGTCACTCAAAAAGGGGCACTGACCAACTTGGCAATGTTACACTCATCAACAACTTCAGCAGAGGTATGAGCAGGACAGAAGCTTAACAAACAAATTCTGAGCTCCTCTTAAGACTTTGTTTAGATATTTGTCAAACTAATCAGACTGGAAAAAAAATATTATCAAATGTATTATATTCGATTATTATTATTATTATGTTTTACAAGGTCATTTTAGACCAGTGAGGGTCTCTTTGACGGCCAGTAAAGGAGACACAGTGCATCTAACCATGGACGTGCTTGGGACAGATCGAAGAGACATTGCATGGAAATTCAATGGTAAATATACAGTAGCTGCAATCAGAAATGAGCCAAATCTAAGCTAAATAGAAAGATGTTGGAATGATTTTTAAGGCAGTGATTAATGGATAGTTAATGTTTTGTGCAAATTAATTAAGCAATGAACAGAGTTTAAATTATAAAGCATTGTGTCGTCTCCATATTTAAGACAATATTCAGAAAATTCATTTGTCTCTAGAAGCTGCAGCCTTACAACCACAACAATGAAACTTTGCACAACTTAAGCAGTTTATTATACAAATATGCTATTCAGATATTAAGAAGAATAATAGCTTTTCTGATTGGACCATTGATTGCAGATTTTAAAGCCTATGTGTGTTGATGGTGTCGCAGTGTTATTGAATATATTTTTCAGGTCGTTTTAGTGGATTACTTTCCAAATGTTAGCATAATGTTCTTAGTGTCAAAAAAATGTCTATGATGTTACCTTCTTACCCCTTCTGAGCAACTGAGCAGAGAATTAGTTCAGACATATTATGCATAGTACAGCAACAAAGGTTTATTTTGTATCTAAATAAATAGATGAGCAATTTACAAGCAAGTATGTCCTGATTTGATTTAGGTAACTATTACTACATGACACCTATTGCTGATGTTCAGAACCGCACAGCAGTCCTGGATCTGGAGAACATTGATGAAAATTACGCAGGGATCTACAGTGCCAGCTATGTTGGGGACAGTGCTCTCTATAGTGCCTTGATGCATCTCATCGTTCGTGGTAACAGACTAATCAGTATTTTACTATTTTTAAGATATGCATGACATTGTATTGTACATTATATCCTGTCTGTTTATGATTACCTTCAACCTTGTATTCTCCAGAATGCCCAAAGAACAAATGGGGCTCAGACTGTGACAAGGACTGTCCTGAGTGCTTGAATGGAGGCATATGCCATGACAAACATGGAGACTGTGTCTGCCCTCCAGGCTTCATGGGAGTGCGCTGTGAGACAGGTACAAGAGGGCATGTAACATTTAGAGTTGAATTCAATCTGAGAATAATTTGTTTGAAACTGATGCTTTATAAATCTCCTTTATTTCAGGTAAGCTTTTGTAGGGACTATGTATGGCTATGCATTTAAAGGAATAATGAACCCAAAACACCCTCATGTTGTTCCAAACATGCATAACTTTCTTTCTTCTGTGCATCACAAAAGGGGAATATGTTGGCCTCTTAAAATATCCATAACATTTGTCTGATTTTGGTCTTGCAGCCTGCCGTGAAGGAATGTTTGGCCGAAACTGCCAGGAATCCTGTAAGTCAGTGAGTGGTTGCCAGGGCTTGAGTTTCTGTCTCACGGATCCTTATGGGTGTTCCTGTGCCAGCGGTTGGTATGGAGATCGCTGTCGTAAACGTAAGTTCAACATAGGATCACTTTAAACAATTACTGTTCACAATACAGTGTATAATTTGGACCCTGCATAAAACATTTCATTCTGAAATTAAAATTTAAACAGGTGCCACTGGAATCTGCCAGTAAAAATTCAGCATCCATCATTCCAACCAACATAAACATTCCTTACTGCTCTATCCAACTGTTCTCTAGTCTTGGTAGAGTTATACAAACATTTCCAAAGCCTTCAACTGCTGATATGTACTACAGTATGATAACATAGACCTGTTAATACTCTTCTTATTTTAAAAGCCTGCCCTGAAGGAATGTACGGGGCTGATTGTCTTTTAAGTTGCAACTGCAAGAACAAAGGGAAATGCAATCGCTTCAGTGGCTGCCAATGTCCAACAGGCTGGAGAGGCCAGCACTGTGAGAAATCAGGTCAGCGTTTAAGACTATGTTTCCATCAGCTCTAAAGCCTATTACAAAAAATAAACCAGCATTGTTGGTAATTAGTATACTTTGTGATTTGTGTGCTGGACCCTAGCATGAGATGATGGTGTGTTGGTGTCCCCACCAGGATTGCTAACTATCTTAACCAATAAGACTTCCTTATGGGGCTGTTCACACAAAACGTGTCTTAGCGTCCTTCTGCATTTGAATAGTTTTTCTTTGTAAACATGCATCTTTGACTGTTACACTGTATGTTTTCACGCTGTGCCGAGTTAAAAACGTGTCATGAGACACCTGCACTCTGATATATTCGTTGATCTGCATCTAGTTATTTTAGTGCAATAACGTGTTCAGTTGGAACAGCCCTTTAGTCAACCAGCTTCACCAGAAAGGCTATGCTGGTCCACCAGCTTCCAGCTAGGATGTCTAAAGTTTGTTCCTCATGTCTCATGGAACTCTCTCCTCATTCCTCTTTCAGATCGTGCACCAGAGATTTTGGACATGGCCAGTAACCTGGAGGGGAACCTGAACTCCAGCCATAAGATCACATGTTCTGCCACAGGCCACCCTCTGCCCAGCCACATGAGCATTGAGCTACGCAAGCTGGAAAGCACTGTGCTTAAGGTGAAACTGAGATGCATTGGAAGTTTAAAAGAATAATTAACACAAAATTGACAGCTCTGTCCTCATTTACTCACCCTTTCTTTCGTGGAACACGGGTAAAATTAACCAAGGTTTTACTATAGTAATATTGCAACTATGTTTTTTGGGCAGAAGCTATAATTTTAATGCAGTTAACCATAGTGTTACTACAGTAATATGCTGATAATATAGTAACCATGTTTAATTTTGCGGTAACTATAATTTTCAACAAAATGCAACGCTGATACAATGGTTACTGTAGTAAAACCATGGTACATTTTTTAAATATCATCTAACACTATTTGCCCTTAGTTTAAAGAAGATACATTTTGTTGCTATTTACAACCCCAATTCCGAAAATGTTGGGACAGTTTGAAAAATGCTAAGGAGTGATTTGTAAATTATATTCACCCTTTTCTATATTGAAAGCACTACAACTAAACATTATATGATGTTTTACCTTGTGAATTTCATTGTTTGTTTTTTATGTACAGTCATTTCAAATCAGATGATTGCAACACACTCCAAAAAAGTTGAGATGGGGCAATTTAAGACAAATAACAATTTGACAAGTTAAAATAGCAAGGCAATGTGAAACAGGACATGTTAAACAGGTGAGGCAGTCGTGTCATAGTATACAAGGAGCCACCAAAAACAGCCTAGTCCTTCAAGAGCAAGGATCATTCGAGACTTGTCAGTATGCCAACAGATGCTTCAGCAAATAATCCAGCACTTTGAGAACAATGTTCCCCAAAGAAAAATTGGAAGGATTTTGGGCATATCACCCTCTACAGTGCACAATATAGTTAAAAGATTCAAGGAATATGGTCAAATCTTGGTGCGTAAAGGGCAAGATGAAAACCACTTCTGAATGCGCGTGATCTCTGATCCCTCAGACATCACTGTCTTAAAAAACATCATTCATCTGTAATGGTTATCATGAACATGGGTTTGGGATTACTTTAGTAAACCTTTGTTAGTCAACACCATTCGCCGCTGCACCCACAGGTGCAAGTTAAGACTTTACTATGCAAAGCAGAAGCCCTACATCAACACTCTCCAGAAGCACAGCCAACTTCTCTGGGTTTGGTCTCATCTTAGATGGAAAGTAGAACAGTGGAAACGTGTTTTTTTGGTCCGATGAGTCCACATTTCAAATAGTTTTTGAAAAACACAGCCATCGTGTTCTCTGGGCCAAAGAGGAAATGGACCATCCAAGCTGTTATCAACATCAGATCCAAAAGCCAGTGTCTGTATGGGCCAGGGTGTGTCAATACCCATGGCATGGGTAACTGGCACATCTGTGAGGGCATCATTAATGCAGACAGATATGTAAAAATTTTGGAGCAGCATATACTGCCATCCCTTTTCCAGGGACTTCCCAGAATTTTCAGCAGGACAACTTCAAACTACATACTGGCCGAATAAGCAGAGAGTGCGGGTGCTAGATTGGCCTTCCAGCAGTCCTGACCATCTCCAGTTGAGAATGTGTGGTGCATTATGAAGCGCACAATACGGCAACGAAGACCCCGTACAATTGTGCAGCTGAAGACCTGCATAATGGATGAATGGAGGAAAATTCCACTTTTTAAACTTAACAAACTTGTGTGTTCAGTGCCCAAATGCTTAATAAGTGTTATTAGAAGAAATGGTGATGTTTCACAGTGGTAAACACTCAACTGTCCCAAATTTTTTGGAGTGTGTTTGAATCATCTGATTTGAAATTACTGCACATAAAAAAATAAATTAAAAAAAAACAATGAAATTCACAAGGTAAAACATCATATAATGTGTAATTGTAGTGCTTTCAATATAGCAAAGGATGAATATAATTTACAAATTACACTCCTTTTTGTTTTTATCAGCATTTTTCATACTGTCCCAACTTTTTCGGAATTGGGGTTGTACACTTAGTGAAAATTGCATCAATTGCTATTTTTACTTATAGTGTAAATAGCCTCTGCCTTTTTTTTTTTTTTTTTTTTTGGATGACTGTTCCTTTAAAACCATGTAAGACAGGAATGTTACAGTTGATGACAAGTAGTCAAAGTAAGTTAGAAAGAACTGTAGTGTCCATAGAACTTTTTAATGTCTTGTTGATTGTTGATTTAATATCCATTTGTTTGTCTGTGTAACACAGAAATATCTCTCTTTTTACTGATTCCTTAGGCGTCCCATACTACCATGGATTCAAAGAAAAGCACCGCTCAGTTTGAGATCCCACATCTCTCTGCAGAGCATAATGGGGTGTGGGAATGTCGAGTCTCCACCAATGGTGGACAGGACTCTCGCAAGTTTACTTTAACTGTGAGAGGTAAGGAGAGTTTTATTTTTAAATAGTTTCTTACTAACACGGGTTTTCTCTAGTTGAATTGCCCATCAATTTGCCCTTTATTGTGAACTAGAGCCACCCTACCCAACCACTACTCCTAAACTGCTGATGAGGAGTAGCAAACAACTGGTTGTAAAGCCAATGGACACTTATGCGGGTGATGGTCCAATTATTTCCACTAAGCTACTTTACAAGCCAATGGATACAGGAGACTCCTGGTCCTCCATCATAGGTAAGGGATGCTAATTTTGCCACAACTAGTTCTGTTTTTAGTAATTCCCAATTAGAAATGCATGTATAATGTATACACAGTGTTGAATAGATTACTTCTAAAAATGTTATTTGATACTTTTTAGGTAGTGTAATCAGATTACTTTTGGATTACAGATTGATAACTTGCATGTTTATATTGAATAAAACCAATTTACACTCCTTTCGTTAAACATTACTTAACATCAAATCAAACAACAATTTGGTGACTCGCGATTCTTTAAAAGTCAAGATTGATAGGTCATGTAATCTATTTATTCATGTTACCCATGAAAAAGTGACTGCAATCAGATTATGCACATTTAAAATGTAATGTAATCTAATTACAAGTATTTTATTTTGTAATTTGATTATGTAGTCCAGATTGCATGTAGACCATTACTACCCAACACTGTGTATATAATGTAGATGAGTACAGTCATATCAAAGGAATAGTCCACCCAAAAATGAAAATTCTCTCATCACTTACTCACCTTCATGCCATCTCAGATGTGTATGACTTTCTTTCTTCATCAGAACACAAAATGAAGATTTTTAGAAGAATTTCTCAGCTCTTTTGGTCCATACAATTCAAATGAAAAGGTGCCAATATTTTGAAGCTCCAAACATCACAAAGGTCAGCATAAAAGTAATGCATATGACTCTAGTGGTTAAATCAATATCTTCAGAAGCGATTTGATTGGTGTTGGTGAGAAACAGATCAAAATTTTAGTAAAATTTTTACTATAAATTCTCCTCCCTGCTCAATTTCCATTTTAACTTCTACTTTAACATTCTTCTTCTTATGTTTTTGGTGATTCACATTCTTCATGCATACGACCCCTACTGGATAGGGAGAAGAATTTCTTGTAAAAACTTCTGAAGATATGGATTTAACCACTGGAGTCTTATGGATTATTTTTATGCTGTCTTTATGTGCATTTGGCACTGCCTTTATGTACATTTTGGCACCCATTCACTTGCATTGTATGGACATACAGAGCTGAAATATTCTTCTAAAAATCTTAATTTGTGTTCTGAAGAAGAAAGTCTTACACATCTGGGATGGCATGATGGTGAGTAAATGATGAGAGAATTTTAATTTTTGGGTGAACAATTCCTTTAATACGCTACTATCAGAGGAGTGGATTCTGGGAGGATGAGGGAAGGTAACCCCTCACCCCCAATAATCAAGACTAGCAAGTATAGCCCCCCCCCCCCCCCCCATGTTCAAACAAAATCTATGCCCTTGACTACTATATATGCCAGACATGCCATGTATAATCAGTGCTTCTTATTCTCTGTTAAAGTGGACAGCAAAGATCCCATCACATTGATGAACCTGAAGCCATCAACCAGATACCATGTCCGTGTACAACTTACTCGACCAGGGGATGGAGGAGAGGGTCCTTTGGGTCCAGAGACAATCATAGAGACTGACTGTCCAGGTGAGAGTAAATCAAACTAGAACACAAAATGGTGAAATGACTGCTATGTTATGGGTGAAGTGGTGCTCTGCTGGTTCTTAAGAAAGTAAGGATGGAATTTAATGTGGATATGATTGTCAATATCTGGGGATTCAGATTGGAAACAAGTAAGCAGGTAAACAATATTTAGAACGTTGAATAGACTTGTTCTTAGTGTTAACTTTAGATGTGAATATAGGACTTAGGTACAGACTGTGAGAGCAGTATAGTGTTAAAAGGAAAGTTCACCCAAAAATTAAAATTCTACCACCATTTGCTCACCCTTATGTTGTTCCAAACTCGTATGACTTCCTTTCTTCTGTGGAACACAAGTGGTGGTTGTAGTAGATGCCGCGGACAGCCTCTGATTGCGTATTTTGTGTCGCTAGAGCCCACAGCCAGGCCGGAGATTGATTCCAGCTCAGTGGAGGGGCGTAACACCACCATCAGGTGGTCTCTGATTGACGGGTCCCACGAGGCCACTGGCTTTTTAGTGCAGCTCTTCGGCCCACATGGAGAGAAGCTATGGGAAGAAACCACCTTGCTAAATGTGCTCTCCATCAAGCTCTACAACCTGGAGTACCACAGGGACTACCAAGTGGTCGTCCTGCTGGTAAACTGCGGCAGCCGTGGGCCCCCTTCAAAGCCCCACCATATCCATATCTATAAGCAGGGTAACCGAAATCTTGCAAGTAGGCGCTCAGAATCAAAGTGGTAGACTTTAAATAGTATATGAATGTTGGACACTAGACTGGATGTGGTGGCAAAGAATAACTCATAACTGTTTCCGGCCCATATATTTGTAGTGTTTAAAATGGGGCGTTTTACTTTTGGTTTGCTCTGCTATGTTGTGTTTCACTTTTCAAAATGCTGTTTTATTTTACTATGTCTGTTTGTGATTCAAGAGAAAATAGGTTGAAATATGATGACATACTGTATGTAATTTTTTAAAGCTGAAGTCTGTAATGTCTGCCCCACTAGCCTCAACAAAATGTACAGTTTAAGTCAGAAGTTTATATAAACTTAGATTGAAGTCATTAAAACAAATTTTTTAACCACTCCACATATTTAATATTAGCAAACTATAGTTTTGGCAAGTTGTTTAGGGCATCTACTTTGTGCATGACACAAGTAATTTTTCCAACAATTGTTTACAGACAGATTGTTTCACTTTTAATTGATTATATCACAATTCCAGTGGGTCAGATGTTTTCATACACTAAGTTAACTGTGACTTTAAGCAGCTTGAAAAATTCCAGAAAATGGTATGAATCCTTTTGGCAGTTAGCCAATTAGCTTCTGGTAGGAGGTGTACTGAATTTGAAATGTACCTGTGGATGTATTTTAAGGCCTACCTTCAAACTCAGTGCCTCTTTGCTTGACATCATGGGAAAATCAAAAGAAATCAGCCAAGACCTCAGAAAAACAATTGTGGACCTCCACGAGTCTGGTTCATCCTCGGGAGCAATTTCCAAATGCCTGAAGGTACCATGTTCATCTGTACAAACAATAGTACGCAAGTATAAACACCATGGGACCACGCAGCCATCGTACTGGAAGGAAGGAGACATTCTGTTTCCTAGAGATGAACGTAGTTTAATGCGAAAAGTGCAAATCAATCCCAGAACAACAGCAAAGGACCTTGTGAAGATGCTGGAGGAAACAGGTAGACAAGTATCTATATCCACAGAAAAACTAGTAATATATCGACAAAACTTGAAAGGCTGCTCAGCAAGGAAGAAGCCACTGCTCCAAAACCGCCATAAAAAAGCCAGACTACAGTTTGCAAGTGGACATAGGGACAAAGATCTTACTTTTTGGAGGAATGTCCTCTGGTCTAATGAAACAAAAATTGAACTGTTTGGCCATAATGACCAGCGTTATGTTTGGAGGAAAAAGGGTGAGGCTTGCAAGCCAAAGAACACCATTCCAACCGTGAAGCATGGGGGTAGCAGAATCTTGTTGTGGGGGAGCTTTGCTGCAGGAGGGACTGGTGCACTTCACAAAATAGATGGCATCATGAGGAGGGAAATTATGTGGATATATTGAAGCAACATCTCAAGACATAAGCCAGGAAGTTAAAGCTCAGTCACAAATGGGTCTTCCAAATGGACAATGACCCCAAGCATACCTCCAAAGTTGTGGCAAAATGGATTAAGGACAAGGTATTGGAGTGGCCATCACAAAGCCCTGACCTCAATCATATAGAAAATTTGTGGGTAGAACTGAAAAAGTGTGTGCGAGCAAGGAGGCCTACAAACCTGACTCAGTTACATCAGTTCTGTCTGGAGGAATGGGCCAAAATTCCAGCAACTTATTGTGTGAAGCTTGTGGAAGTCTACCCAGAAAGTTTGACCGAAGTTAAACAATTTAAAGGCAATGCTACCAAATACTAACAAAGTGTATGTAAACTTCTGACCCACTGGGAATGTAATGAAAGAAATAAAAGCTGAAATAAATCATTCTCTGTACTATTATTCTGACATTTCACATTCTTAAAATAAAGTAGTGATCCTAACTGACCTAAGATAGGGAATGTTTTCTACGATTAAATGTCAGAAATTATGAAAAACTGTGTAAATGTATTTGGCTATGGCGTATGTAAACTTCTGACTAAATGCAGAAATAAACAGCTTTCAAACCTGAATATACCCTCCATCTTCCACTGGTCAAAGAAAAAAATAGTCCCGCCTCAAACTTACACCATTGGTTGATTCAGTGCTGGCTGGTCAGGACGCTCAAACAAACTTCAAAGCAATGTTTGAAAGCCCCACAGAGCCACAGTGTTTGCACTTATCGAAATCAGCCTATGAATAGCTTACTTATAGTTAAGCTAGGAAACAAAAAAGTATATTAACTTAAGAATTTTACACACATCAGCTTTAAATTGTTGTTCTTGAATGCCACTCACAAATGGTGCAATTGCATATGATCTCTGTGCAGGCCCTTCTTCTCCACGTAACGTTCAGGCTGATGCTGTGTCCATAAGTGTGGTCAGGCTTCGTTGGCAGCCCCCTGAAGACCCCAATGGAGGCATTGTCAAATACAGCATTGAATACCAGCCAGTGGGAAAGGGCAGCTTGCACCCTTGGGTGGACACAGATGATGGCAACAAAACTACGAAAGATGTGACATCTCTCAATGGGAGCACCTTGTACCAGTTCAGGGTGAGAGCTTTCTCCAAGGTGCCAGGAGAGTGGAGCAAGTTTGTACAAGCCAGGACCCCAAGAGATGGTAAGAGACTGTAGTGAATTAGTAAGAGAAAGACATGATGTTAACTTAGACATAAAGTTATGAAGCTTTTCTAAATCAACTGTTCTATTTAAAGGGACAGTTCACCCAAAAATGAAAATTCTCTCATTATTTACTCACCCTCATGCCATCTCAGATGTGTGTGACTTTCTTTCTTCTGCTGAACACATCAAGTGCGGTGATGGGGGTGTGGCCAAGCAACGTTTGCAGAGAGCGAGGCCGGGAGAGACAGAATGGTAAGGATTGACACCTGTGGGAAATCACCTCTAACGGCTGTTTTGTGTTTGCAGTGAGAGTGGAGAGAGATAAAAGGGCTATTCAGACCGCCGGAGGAGAGAGGGAGAGATGCACGCAGCAGTCCAGTGTGTGTGAGTTCACTGGTTTACTGAAAAGCAATCCTTTGTGTGTTAGAAAAAAAGTGTGTAAAATAAAGATTTATGTGGACAATTTACATGGCCCCCACTTCCTCCTTCAAGACTAAGCAAGAGACATTGTCACAGTGGTGCTGAAACCCGGGAATTAGGAGGAAGAAACACCGTTGTGGAGTCCTCGCCGCTGGCCAAAGTAATCAAGACCCTTGCCGGCATCCACCAAGCCCAACATCAGGCTATGTGTGGAACAGGAGCAGCGGTTCCAGGCGCTGTTCCAGGCTCAAGCAGAGGACCGGCAGGTGCTACGGAGCTTCGTACACCAGGAGGGGTCTTCAGCCACTACCCCGGACCCATGGCCATGCTGCACATCACGCTGACCAAGATGGGTCTGCAGGATGACCCGGAGGCTTTTATCGAGCTCTTCGAGCAAACAGCCAAAGCGTGGAAGTGGTTGAGAATCCAGTGGGCGGTCCGCCTACTGCTGCTGTTGTCCAGGGAAGCCCAGCTCGTGGCTCACCAACTTCCTGTGGCCAACCTCCTGGTGTATGAGGACTTGAGGAAAGCCATCCTGCAATGGCTCAGTCGCAGACAAGAACAACATCGGCAACACTTCCACTCGTGGACGTTTGGTGAGCACGCCTCCTGTTCGCATTCGCACATCAGCTCTGTGACAACTGCCGGAGGTGGCTGCTGGCTGAAGAACACAGCGCCAAGGAAGTGCTTGATCTGGTGGTACTGGAACAGTTCATCACCCGGCTATCAAAAGGAATGGCGGAGTGGGTCCAGTGCCACCACCCAGCTTCTCTGGATGAGGTGGTCCAGCTGGCTGAGGACCATATGGCGGTGTATTCGGGGGCCAACGAGCCCTCTTCTTCTCTCTCTCTCCCTCTCTCTCTCCTCCCTCCCACCCCCCTTCCCTCATCCTTTTCCCAGAAATGGGGAATTCCTACCCCAAAACCGGTTCCCCGGTCCCGTGGGCCATTCAACTATAATCCTCTCCGCTCTCCATCACAGGCTGGCAAATATGCTGCCATGGGTATGCGCATGAAGTTTGAGCCAGTCTGCTGGAGCTGCGGGGAACCTGGACATTTCCAGGACCGATGCCCCACGATGGAGGTGGAGACAATGGTCCAGGTCCCCAACGTGCCACAGGCTACCCCCGATCAAGCAGGAGTGTATTTAGAGTATTAAGGGGGGTACATATCAAGCCTTGGTGGATTCAGGTTGTAATCAAACCTCCATTCACCAAAGCTTGGTTTAGTCCAAGGTTAAAGGGTTGGTTTAGTCCGGGGATATCCAAAATTACCCTTTAGTGTCTATTCAACAGTCACTATAGTCAGTCACTATTCAATTTTGGGGACAATAACATAGTTTCGAGGCTGTGGTTAATTCCAGAGAAATCAGCAACATCGACTTGATTGAGATGGAAGAGAAATCTTTTCTCTCTTCACTTCTGCAGGCAAATGGATGAAGATGCGGATTGCTCGGCGGTCTCCTTTGGATCCGTTAGAGTGTTCGGTGGAACACAGAGTAATCTCAACTCGTCCAGTGAGATGGAGATTGTATGGCCACAGTTTCAAGTCGTACATTACTTCCTTGTGCCACGAAGCTGCACCTGAGAGCAGCGAAGAGCTGCGTCTACGCACGGCGGCAAAGTTGCTGGAAGCAAATCCTGGAAGCATTTCAGAGGTATTTCTACTCCTGATGATGTCATGGTTGAGGTACGTTCTGTCGTGTGCCTCATCCAGTAGGAGTTGAGAGTTCGATCCTTTAGTGAGCAAGGCTTCATGGGATTTGTAGTCCGTTTTGGACTCCCTTTGATTTTGGTGCGGTTTTTATCAGTAAGATTTATGACTTGATATGGGGGCCTGAGTTAGGTTTTACGACTGTGTTAGGCCTGCCTTTGTCTTCTATCTGAATACATGAGACCCAACACTCGACGTCCTACGGGAAATTTGGGAGGAGGGACCTTCAAACAGCAAAAACAAAATTCAATAAATTTTTATTGAACTCCACATACTGGGGCAGTTAACACAGGAGAATTTGCTCCAGGCTCAAAAACGTCAAAGCCGGCTGTGTAATTGGGTACTCGGCTATGGGAATTTGCACCGGGAGATAAAGTCCTTGTATTACTCCCCACATCAAACTTTAAATTACTCACCAAGTGGTAAGGGCCATTTGAGGTCACACAGCGAGTTGGGGAAATCGATTATGAGGTGAAATGAACCGATAGAGGCGGAGCACATCAGATTTACCACCTCAATCTCTTAAAACCGTGGAGAGAGGCGATCCCCGTGACTTTGGCGACTGTGGTTCCGGAGAGGGAAGAGCTCGGACAGGAGGTGAACTTAAAAGCTACCGATCAAGTCACCCTGGTCACTTGCAGAGACCACCTCTCACCGTCAGTAGTCACGAAGGTTGCCAGGTCGTTTCTACCGATTACCCGAACACAAAAAAAAAGTTGTGTGGGAAGAATTAAAGGCCATGCTAGATATGGGAGTAATAGAAGAATCACACAGTGACTGGGCCAGCCCGGTGGTGCTGGTTCCAAAGGGTGACGGATCAGTCCGGTTCTGTGTGGATTATAGAAAAGTCAATGTGGTGTCTAAATTTGATCCGTACCCAATGCCTCGGATTGATTAATTGCTCGATCGGTTAGGCGTGGCTAGCTTTTATTTGACAACTCCCATGTCCTGTGAAAAAAACTGCATTTTCCACACCGTTTGTCTTACACCAATTTGTCACCCTAGCTTTCGGTTTGTTCAGTGCCCCGGCTACGTTTCAGTGGCTCATGGACAGAATCCTCAGACCACACACCACTTATGCCACTGCCTATCTGGAAAATATCATTATTTATATTAATGACTGGCAGAAGCACCTGCAGCATCTGAGGGCTGTCCTGAAGTTGTTGAGATGGGCGGGACTCACGGCAAACCCTAAGAAGTGTGCAATTGGATGGGTGGAAGTACACTGGGCTTCCACTTGGGTCATGGACAGGTGCGGCCCCAAATTGATAAGACCGCAGCTATTGCAGCCTGCCCGAGACCTAAGACCAAAAAGGATGTGAGACAGTTCCTGGGGCTGGCTGGCTATTACCATAGGTTTGTGCCTAACTATTCGACCGTTACCAGCTCGCTGACTGATCTTACTAAAAATGGAGCACAAGATCCGGTCCAGTGGATGGAGCCGTGTTAGCAAGCGTACACGCAAGGGAACACTGCACTCTGCGGCGCCCATTATTGCACACTCCTGACTTCTCTCTCCCTTTTATCTTGCAGATGGACGCATTGGACAGGGGGTTGGGAGTGGTACTGTCCCAGATGGTGAAGGAGTAGGAGTGTCCTATGCTGTACATTAGTCGCAAGCTCTCGCTGAGAGAGACTAAGTACAGCACCATCGAGAAGGACTGTTTGGCCATCAGGTGCGCGGTCCTCACCATCTGGTACTATCTGTTGGGACATGCTTTCACCCTCTGTTCAGACCACACCCCCCTCCGGTGGCTCCATCACATGAAGAATACCAGTGCGTGGATCACCAGCTCTTCAGGATTTTAAGTTCGAGGTGGTCCACAGGTCAGGGGCGCAGATTGCTGTTGCTGATTTCCTCTCCAGAAATGGGGGGTTGGAGTAAGTGACAGGCCGGATGGCACCCCGGTCTAAGTGATGGGGGTGTGGCCGAGCGACGTTTACAGAGAGCAAGGCCGGGAGAGACAGAACGGTAAGGATTGACACCTGTGGGAAATCACCTCTAACAGCTGTTTTGTGTTTGAGAGAGAGACGCACACAGCAGTCCAGCGTGTGTGTGTTCATTGGTGTGCTGAAAAGCAATCCTTAGTGTGTTAGAAAGAAATGTATGTAAAATAAAGATTTACGTGGACTGTTTACCTGGCTCCCGCTTCCTCCTTCAAGACAAAGCAAGAGACATTGTCACACCAAGATTTTTAGAAAAATATCTCAGTTTTGTAGGTCCATGCAATGCAAGTGAATGTTGGCCAGAGCTTTGAAGGTCCAAAAAGCACATAAAGGCAGTATAAAAGTAATCCATATGACTCCAGTTGTTAAATCCATATCTTCAGAAGTAATATGATAGTTGTGGGTGAGAATCAGATCAATATTTAAGTCCTTTTTTACTATAAACTCTCCTCCCTGCCCAGTAGATGGCGATAAGCACAAAGAATAGGAATTGCCAAAATCAAAAGAAGAATGTGGAAGTGAAAGTGAAAGTGGAGATTTATAGTAAAAAAAGAACTTAAATATTGATCTGTTTCTCACCCACACCTATTATATTGCTTCTGAAGATATGGGTTTAACCACTGCAGTCTTATGGATTGCTTTTATACTGCATTTATATGTTTTTTGGACCTTCAAAGTTCTGGCCACCATTCACTTGAATTGTGAGGACCTACAGAGCTGAGATTTTTTTTTTTTAATCTTGGTTTGTGTTCAGTAGAAGAAAGAAAGTCATACACATCTGGGATGGCATGAGGGAGAGTAAATGATGAGAGAATTTTCATTTTTGGGTGAACTATCCCTTTAAACCAGCTTAGAGTGTATCAGGAAGCTCTCTCCTACAAAAAGGCACTTTCAGTGACTCTCAGAGAATACATCAAAATCAAGCTACTGTAATTGCCTGCTAAAACTTGGAACTCTTTCAAGAGTGTGTTTGACTTCACATCAATCAGGATTCTCCAGCTTTACTCCCACCACTCAGCAAGTTGGAAGGCCGATGGCTGAGGACCATCAGTTACTTTGGGCTGTGGTTGGGTCAGTGGCTGTGACCTGTGTAACCATTCTTCTGGCCCTTCTTGCTCTCTTCTACATTCGTAAATCTGTCCTTAAGCGGAGAAGGACGTTCACCTATCAGTCTGGATCGGTGAGTGGAAACGTGTACATTTCTTTAAGATAGATAGATGGATGGATGGATGGATAGATGGATGAAAACTATTGATTTTGAATGATGCTGTATCCACACCGCTAGGTTTCACTGTAAGTCCAAAAAGACAAAACAAAAAAAAAGTTACTGAGTGCACCTTTAATAATTTTATAAGATTTTAATTGTAAAGTCAATCAAACTAAAAAAGTATATAATACATTTCTTGCACTCTAAATGTCAACGTATACACTCCCAGGGAGAAGAAACTATCTTACAGTTCAACTCCGGAACTCTCACATTGACCCGACGGCCAAAGCCCTCCCCAGAGGCACTCACCTATCCCATACTGGAGTGGGAGGACATTAAGTTTGAGGATGTAATTGGAGAAGGGAACTTCGGTCAGGTCATCAAGGCTATGGTCAAAAAAGATGGCTCAAAAATGAGTGCTGCCATTAAAATGCTGAAGGGTAAGACAAAACACTTAAGCAAAACAACACAACATTGTTAGCCAAGGTCTGTTTTAACAGGATTTTGATTCAGTGTGTCTGTTGTGTGTACCTGCAGAGTTCGCCTCAGAGAATGACCATCGGGATTTTGCTGGTGAATTAGAGGTGCTGTGTAAATTGGGACAGCATCCCAACATAATAAATCTCATCGGAGCTTGCGAGAACAGAGGTGAGGGCACTACCTACTGGTATTACCAAAAATGACAAAGTCAGATCATCAAACTGTGCTTCACAGAACTGAATACATGGGCTACACACAAACTAGTGTTTGACATAGATGATAAAGCTTCTATGTAAAACGACCTCACCTTTGACTATTAAGTCTACAACCATTATGTTACAAGCTCAGACCTTTAAAGGAATATTCTGGGTTCAAAACAAGTTAAGATCAATCCACAGCATTTGTGGCATGATATTGATTACCACAAAAATAAATTTAGACTTGCCCCTCCTTTTTCATTTTTAATTTTTCTCCCCAATTTGGAATTCCCAATTCCCAATGCCTCTAAGTCCTCGTGGTGGCATAGTGACTCGCCTCAATCCAGGTGGCAGAGGACGAAACTCAGTTGCTTCCACGTCTGAGACCATCAATCCACGTATCTTATCACGTGGCTTGTTGAGCCACGTGATAAGATGCCATGGAGACATAGCGCGTGTGGAGGCTTCACGCTATTCTCCACGGCATCCACGCACAACTCACCACACACCCCACCGAGAGCGAGAGCTACATTTTAGCGACCACGAGGAGGTTGCCCCATGTGACTCTACCCTCCCTAGCAAGCGGGCTAATTTGGTTGCTTAGGAGACCTGGCTGGAGTCACTCAGCACGCCATGGGTTCAAACTCATGACTCCACGGGTGGTAGTCAGTGTCTTTACTCACTGAGCTACCGAGATCCCCAGCCCCTCCTTTTTCTTAAAAAAAAGCAAAAATCTGGGTTCCAGTGAGGCACTTGCAATGAAAGTGAATGGGGCCAATCCGTAAATATTAAAATACTCACTATCTCAAAATTATAGCCACAAGACATAAACAATATGCATGTTAACATGATTTCAGTGCAATTAAATCGCTTGCTAGCCTTTTCTGTGTAAAGTTATATCCAATTTTACAACCAATGATGACATAATATGAGCTAACCCTAAAACCCTAAAATGACTAAAAAAAATTATGATTTGAACAACTTTACAGCTTAGTGCTTTTATACAATTATAAGCTTCACATTTCTGCCTTTAAACCCTCCAAATATTGGTCCCATTCACTTCCATTGTAAATACCTTACTGTAACTTCGATTTTGGCTTTTTTTTTTTTTGTTATAAAAAGAAGGACGAGTCTAAATAATTTTTTGTGGTTATCAACATTATGCCACAAATGTTGTCGATTGAGCTTAACTTGTATTGAAACCGGAATATTCCTTTAACGATATGTTTTGTTAAAGAGATGGTTCACCCAAACCTGCATGTCTTTCTTTCTTCTCAAAAGGAGATGTAAAGCAGAATGTAAGGGACTGACAGCCTCAGTCCCCATTCACTTTCATTGCATCCATACAATTAAAGTGAGTAGTGACTGAAGTTGTCAGTCCCTAACATTCTGCCTAACATCTCCTCCTGTGTTCCATGAAGGAAAATAAGTAATACGGGTTTGGAACTAAATGAGAGTGATGTAAATGATGACAGAATTGTCATTTTTGGCTAATCTATCCCTTTAACTGTTATGTTTGGAATAGCATACTACCATACCACTTTCATACAACCATAGTATGTAGTGTGCAAATATTTTGTATGCATGGAATACCTGTATGACCTGTTACATTTGACAGTAAACAACAGAGCATATTTCCCTGAGTAATGCAATGCAATGAAACTTGCACCTTTCATTTCCCATGTGACAGAAGTAATATACCTCCTGTAAGCCATGATTGTCAGCCTCGTCTTGACTCATTATTTGATCAGACTGCCAGAAGCTAACACATTTTTACACTTGGTTAAAAAAACAACAACTGCAAAATAATCATATTTACTCTGTGATTACAACTGATAGCACTTGCTTAAGTAAAAAGTAAATTGTTTTTTTGTTTTTTTTTACAATGCAGCATATGTTTGAAACATTTATCTTTGCTTAATTTGTGCTGTTTCATATACAGTACATACAGAACATAATGCAGTAAGCAGTAATTTAGTATTCCATTCCAAACATACAGTAGCATTTTGTACAGTATACATTCTTTCTGTGGTCTCTGCTAAACTACCTGTGAGATTATGAGGTTTATTTGTCTGAACTATTTAAAGATGGTGAAATAAAGGAAAGTTGAATTCTTTGAGTTATGCATGCCACTAAGTGTTGATCTTACCTCTATAATTTTCCATATATTTGCTATTAAATAGTGCAGATGTGTGACAGCTTCTCTTATCCACAGGTTACCTATACATTGCCATTGAGTATGCACCTTACGGAAATCTCCTGGATTTCCTAAGAAAGAGTCGTGTGCTGGAGACCGATCCTGCCTTTGCCAAGGAGCATGGAACTGCATCCACACTCACCTCCCAGCAGCTCTTGCAATTTGCTGCTGATGTAGCAACTGGCATGCATTACCTTAGTGACAAACAGGTTTGTAGAGTATTCTCAGATTATGAAAAGGCATATTTAAGAATACATATGTTCTTCTGTGGACTGGCAGTACTGGCTAAGATACTGGCACAAATACAATTAGATACTAGCACTGTAATGTTATTGTAATTATTGCTGGCTATGATGCAGTTAGTTACAGTAGTAACCATTTCTTACCATTCAGCAAAAGCTTTTTATCAAAAGAGTCTAGCAATATCCAAATTGCTGTAATGGCTCCTTGGGGAACATTTTTAGCAAAATAACGGCTACTTTTTTAAAAATGATTAGTACTATTTACAGAGAATTCAAACAATGTGTCTGGTTTTCTTGTTTGTGTACCATCAGTTCATCCACAGAGATTTGGCAGCCAGAAATGTACTTGTGGGAGACAACCTAGTAGCAAAAATCGCTGATTTTGGGCTCTCACGTGGAGAAGAGGTGTATGTCAAAAAGACCATGGTAAGGACAAAATCTATGGGATTAAAGATGAGAATAAAATGATTTGACTAAAAGATCATGGGGTTTGGCAAATGTGACAGATTCAGGAATAAAATAATGTAAAATTCAAGATGAATTCAAATTGATTAATGAACTCGTTGAACTTTGTTGCATCTTTGTCACAGGGAAGGCTGCCTGTGCGATGGATGGCCATCGAGTCACTAAACTACAGTGTTTACACAACAAAGAGTGATGTGTAAGTGCAGTCTGTAAATTTTTGGTATTTTGTGGTTGCCAGTATGCTGTTGCAGAGATAGACAAAGCACACTATGAACATCACGCCCTTAATAACTTAGTTTAAGTGTCAGTGTCTTATTAAGTACTTCAAGGAAATATGAGATCTATTTTACATTTGCATTTGAAAACACATCATCCCATGATTTAATCCAAAACAACAAGCCATACGTCTACCATGCTCATCATTTTAATACAAACTGAAAAATAAGGAAGGAACTGATAACGCAAACCAGGAAGCTCAAAATTAGAGTAACATGTTCCACAAACCACAGTGCCCCTGTCAAAACAAAACATTTTTACACACTCAAGAACACTACGCACTGAATATTTTGAAAACAACATGACCTAAGCTATGACAAAAGAAATAGTTTTCTCCATTAGATGTGCCTGTTTTTTTACACGGTGTGGGTAGATTTCCAACAAAGTCTGGAGTTTGCATAGTCAGAAGGTCTTGTGAAACTAAGGTTAGGGTTAAAATTAGGGGTAGGATTAAGTTTAGGAGTAGGGCAGGAGTACACTGTAAACACGCTGCCAATGATGCCTCTAAACCCTCCTGAGACTTGAACAAGACTGCTGTATGCCTTTTCCATTTCCCTTTTTTATTTGTAACTAGTAGCACCTAATAAACATACAAAAACAAAATCCAGAAATTAGTTTTCCTAAAAATGTATGGCAACATATGTGGACAGTGGGACTAAGTTGTGAAATTGTAAAATAATATCAAGCTATCTATAGAAAGTCAGATTTTTTTTTTTTTTTTACAAATTGTTTATTATGTTTCCAGGAGTGTTGGCTATTCGTGTTTTTGAGACGTTACAGCATTACATCAGAAATTAGCATAATCAATTCTGATTTAAAGTAATAGCCAGCATCATCCAATCACTGCCATCCATGTTAAAATACAATTGTACATTATAAATTCTGAATCTATGTACTGATTAACATTGTCCTGTCTGCCAAATATGTTGAGTGGTCCAAACATCATCTGCAGTCTGAAACTGAACTTTTGGTGGGATTTTAGGAGTGAATGCACTTAGCTACATAGTGAGCTATAGAATGCTATCTTGCTCCCTATTTAGTGAATGACTTAACCTCCAGTGTGCTGTCTGTCTGCGCTGGTCTCAGAACAGTTCGAAATGTACCTTATTGTCATCCTAACACCATATATATCCTCAGAAAAAAAAAAAAATAATCTTTTGGATGAACCCGTTGATTCTCAATGTGATAATAAGCAGTAAACATAGAATTTCTAAGGAAAAAATGTGCTGAAGTACACATTAGTGTACACTGTGTTTAGCAGCATGGCATTTCAAGATAAATAGCTCAAATTTTAAAAATGGCATATTGGATGAAACTAGAGACTCTAATCTTTTGACTCAAACTTAATTAGGTTTCTTACCAGATGTAGTTTTGTTGGCGTCTCTCCCAAAGGCAAACTCCTCTGTGGTCGGCGCCATGTTGTTTTGTCACATGACTCCTTTACTGACAGCACTGACGAGTCCCCTGAACTAAGATCAGTCAGTTTAAATGAAATAAAATTATGCGTTGCGTATAGCAAAGTCAAAATACAACATCCACGTAAGTGTATGCGGGGTCGCACGAGGATACTCTATGTTAGTATTTAAATTGGGGAGCAAATAGTATCTGCCACCATTTGCACCATGGTGCAAATAGATTTTGCCTTAATTTATTTGTTAAGTAGTCTAATAAGTTTAACTATGTATAGTTAACAGGGTAATGAATAGTTAACAGGTCATAATCGCAAAATAAACAGGGAGATCAGGATCCCAGTATGAAGTGGAGCTGCATTAATGTTAAAATAATGCAGTCATAAGCATTGCTCTTTTCCAACCCAATTTTAGAGGTCATGACCTCATAATTATACATCCTTTTTTTTTTGTTATTAAAAGTTTGATTCCATAAAACATATATATATATATATATATATATATATATATATATATATATATATAAAATAACAGAATATATGGAATCACATTATATTATTTACAACCCTTCCTCCCGAACATTAACCACCACACACAAACAGATACCCCAGTGGTCAAATACAACTGACAAAGAAACACAAACAAACAATAAAACAGAAGAAAATATTTAGAAATACATTTAAAAAAAGTAGATGTTCAAAAACAAAAAGGCTACAACATACACATTTAAAACAACACATCTCCCTCCACTGCCCCTCCCCGAGAGCCCTCCAAAAAGGCCAAATAGCTGCCCCACCTCCTGATGAAGATATCCATGTTGCCTAGCCTTCTATATGACAACTCTTCCCAAGCTGCCACCCTGCCCATCTTCTCACACCACTCACGAAACGAGGGGGCTCCAGCTGACTTCCATCCTCTAAGGATAACCTGTCTGCCCACCATAACACCGGCCAGGATCCAATTCTTCATGTACGTATCTCCTACATCAATGACTGCCCTGTCACCCAAAATACAGAGCCTGGGGCAAAAGGAGATCCGAGTACCCAATACGTCAGCCATAAAATTCTGGACCCTCAACCAGAACTCCTGTATCTTACGACACCCCCAAAAAACATGGGTGGTGTCTCCATCTTCTAAATGGCATCGCCAGCAGGTGGGTGTGTCCTTAAGACCAAGCCTATACAACTTAGAAGGAGTCCAATAAAATCTATGTAGAATCTTAAATTACATAAGGCGCACCCTTGCATCTCTAGATGATGTTTTTAAGAATCCTAGCCCACACTCCTTCCTCCAAAACCAAATTTAAATCTTCCTCCCATAATCTTTTGAGGGAATTTAAAGCTCCATCCCCCAGACTCTGAATTAGCAGGGAGTCTCATGGCCTTTTCTAAAAGCAGTAATCACCACTCCCAGAGTATCTGCCGCACTAGGGGGTGCGTGCCACTCCCAAAAACAGTGCAGAGTAGGTGGCGCAGCTGTAAATAATTATAAAATTGAGATCTAGGAATCCCAAAATTTTGAACCAAATTTTCAAAAGGTCACAATACTCCACTCTCTTATAGGTCACCGAGTGTATTAACCCCCCTCACAATCTAATCCGACCAACAGAAAGGGGGACTTATTAATGCATAGTTTAGGGTTCTGCCATATGCTTGAGGCTACGTTTAAATAAATATCCGAATTAAACACTCTGGACACTTTTGTCCATATCGAGTGTAAATGCAAAATAACTGGGTGTGACTTAACTTCTCCAATTAATTTGATCGAAAGGCTATGCAGTGGCGAGATAGGGGCAAGAGCTTCCTTTTCAATACAAAATCAGGGAGGGGCTCTCTCAGGTGGAAGCGACCAATGAGCCAAATGTCTGAGACCGAATGCATAATAATAAAACAAAATCTTGGGTAGGCCTAACCCACCTTTGTCAATCGGCCTATGTAACTTATTGAAATTTAACCTGGCACGCTTACCATTCCAAATGAAGGGCTTTGTTATGCTGTCAAATTGCTTGAAATAAGAGAGGGGGTCATCAACAGTGAGAGATTGTAACAGGTAGTTGAATTTTGGAATACAATTCATTTTAATTACATTAACCTTCCCAATCATCGATAAGTGTAATGAAGCCCACCTGTCCACATCATTCGAAAACCTTTTTATTAAAGGGTCAAAATTAACTCTAACTAAATCAGACAAATTTGCTTGGAATAAAATTCCTAAATACTTAATGCCCTGTTTGGGCCACTGGAAGGCGCCCGGCTGGAAGGCCTTACTGGACAGTACGCTGTCAAAGCCAAAGCATTAGATTTAGACCAATTGACTTTGTATCCTGAGAACTTGGAAAAGGAATGAATAATTCTGTGGAGGCAAGACATAGATCTAGTGGGGTCGTAGACGAATAATAAAATATCATCTGCGTAAAGCAGAAGCTTATGCGCCTCACCTCCCGCAATCACCCCTGGAAAATCATCCTCCTTTCTTATTGCGGCTGCTAAAGTTTCCAGGGCAAGACAGAACAATAATGGGGAAAGAGGGCAACCCTGCCGAGTGCCCCTATTCAGAGTAAAATAATCTGAAATTAATCCATTTGTTTGTACCGCTGCTACAGGGTGTCTATAAAGTAACTTAATCCAACCAATAAATGTACTCCCGAACCCATACATTTCCAAAATCTTAAAAAGATAATCCCATTCTACCATATCAAACGCCTTTTCAGCATCAAGTGAGATGGCAGCGACCGGAGACTGATCATTCGCTACTGACCACATGATATTGATGAGACGCCTGATGTTATCAGAAGAGCTGCGGCCCCGAATAAACCCCACCTGATCTATATGTATAAAAGATATCATAACCTTACTTAATCGGTTAGCCAAAATTTCTGACAAAATTTGTACATCTAGTTGGATCAGGGAGATTGGATGGTAACTTTTACACTCACTTGGATCTTTGTCCTTTTTAAGAATCAAACTGATCTGGGCTTGTGTCATGGTTGGAGGAAACTTTCCATTCTTTAATGATTCAGTGTAAACTTCTAACAAAAGTGGAGCCATAAGATCTAAAAAATTCTGTGGCAAAACCATATGGCCCCAGAGCCTTGCCAGTAGGTAGGGACTTAATTGCCTCGTCAAGCTCCTCCAAGGTTATCTCAGAATCAAGAGCATTTTTTGCTCAGTCTTCAGTTTAGGAAGATCTAATGGTTCCACAAAGTTTCTAATATCTTCATCAGTAGACGAAGACATGGAACTATAAAGATCAAGATAGAATTCTTTAAAGGCATTATTAATATCAATGGCTGAGGTAAAAATTTCACCACCAGCAGATTTCACTGAGGGAATGGTAGAAAGAGACTCTCTCTGCTTTATATATCTAGCCAAAACCTTCCCTGCTTTGTCCCCCGACTCAAAGTATAACTGTCTTGCCCTGAATAACCAAAACTCCACTTTCCGCGACAAAATAGTATTATATCTATATTTCAATCGGGTCAATTCTCTGAGGCCATCAGATGACATACGGCACTTCAGCTCTGCCTCTGCACTTTTAATATTTCCTTCCAACTCCACGAGTTCTCGTGCTTTGGATTTTTTGGTGAATGAGGCATACTGTATGTTCCGACCCCTAAGAACCGCCTTAAGTGCCTCCCAAGCCACGCCCACAGAGGATACCGAGGACCAGTTGGTCTCCATATAAACACTGATTTCAGTCTTTAACTTTTGTTGGAAATCAGGATTTTGCAAAAGGGATACATTAAGGCGCCAACTATATGATTTCTTTTTCTCTATATGTGGCAACACCTCTAAACTCACCAGGGCGTGATCCAAGACTAAAATGTTTCCAATTGAGCAATCAATAACAGATGAAATGAGGGATTTGGATATAAAAAAAAAAAAATCTATTCTAGAATAAATCTTATGGACTGATGAAAAAAATGTATAGTCTCTACCAGATGGGTTCAAAAGTCTCCAAATATCTGTAAGACCAAGATTTTTACACATCCCACATCCTGTGAAGTGTCAGTGTTGCTCTAAGGGGCTTACACATTTTTGCTTCACTATGATCAAGGACTGAGTCCATCAAAAGATTAAAGTCTCCTCCCAATATTATATCATAAGGGGTGCCAGCAGCTTGCAACATCCCTTCAAGATCTATAAAAAAGCCCTGATCATCAGCGTTAGCTGCATAAATATTAGCCAAAATCAGACTTTGCCCTGAATTTCTGCTAAAACAATAATGACTCTTCCTAATTTATCATTAAACTGTTTGAGAAATTTTAATTGTAGATGTTTATTTACCAATATAATGACTCCCTTGCTCTTACTTGTGCCAACACTAAAGAAAACATGTCCACTCCATATCTTCCCAAATTTTTAAGCTTCCAGCGGGGAAAGATGTGTTTCTTGAAGAAAGACTATATCATATTTCTTATGTTTAAGAAAAGAAATAAACTTTCACAACCCATTCACATTCCACGTGGAGAGAGATAGTATACTCGTATTAACATTTTACATTTTGATATAATAGAAAAAATAAATTGTGTCAAAAACAAAATTATGAAGACCACATTTCAACATTAATGCAACCATAAAACCCTGAACTTCCCCCCGAACAAAACAAACAGAAAAAAGAAAAACATGCGCATTAACCCCGCGCACGACAGCGCCAACTGGCGTCAATCCCTTTAAACTCAAAGAGTCCATGTACGCCTACGAGAGCCCCCGCGACAACTTTGCCATCGGATTGCTCAATTTTGCCTCACAAATTTGTAAGGCAAAATTATATAACATCATATATTTTGTAAAACAAACCCCGGCTAATAGGCAGAATAAACACAAAGAACGTGTAGACTCATTCACAGAACTGTCTCAAAGGTGTGTTCCTTCACAAAACAAATTCCAGCCAATATAAAGCCGTTCAGTTTCCTTGGACAGACAAACAAATCTTCAGTGAGCCAGCTGATGAGTGCAGCAGATGATATAATCATTCCAATGTTGCATGAAAATACTCCACAAATCATACTCCAGTCAACAGGAGGCATAAGCACAAGGAACTGACAGATTCATCCATAACTGTCCCGAAGTAATGTTATTTAACAAAACAAGCTCCAACCGCTAGGCGGAACCAGCACAAAAGGAAACGAAACACGCATCCCGGTCCTCGGATGGTCAAGAGTCAATTCACTCGGAGGCCACATAAAAGTATACCCCATGATTTACACAGACCGCCAACTTTATAAAAGACATCCTTTGTGTGGGTATGTAGATATTTTGCGGTCATCCGTTCATTGTAAAAGTGATCTTCCGTCAATGCAAACGTTTCTTTAAGGAAAAGTGTTAATCCACAAAACAAAACAAACTCCAGCCACTTGGCGGAGCCAATGCAAAAGGAAACAAAAATGGTGCCCAGCTTCCTCCGAAAGCCAGAGTGTGTACAGTGAGTCAATCCACTCACAAGAAAAACACACAATGGTTACTCACCCATTGTTTCAATAAAAGACATTGCCTGATTGGTACATGTAAATACTTTGCTGCCATCCTTGGTGTTTATTCTCAGTCTGGCTGGAAACATCAGAGCAAAAGTGATCTTCCGCTGATGTAATTTCTCTCTTGTCGAGTTCGCAAAGTCCGGGAACAAGAAGATATTGTAATTCTTCCAAGAAAGCTTTCCTTTGCTCCTCGCCTGGCGCAACAGGAGATCTTTATCGGATGATTTAAAACATTTGGCCAGAATCGATCAGGGCCTTCCTCCCTCAGCAGATCTGTGAGCTGGGTCTCTGTGAGCTCGCTCGATTTCCAGCTTATGGCATGTTATGTCGAGCAGACTCAGAAAAATCTCCTCTAGGAATTTCACCATATCTCTGCCCTCCTTATGCTCAGGAATTCCAACAATTCAAATGTTATTCCGGCGGCTTCTATTCTCAAGATCTTCAAACTTTTCAAGAACACGTTCCAAATCAACATTGGTCGCGGGCGAATTAGCGGCTAATTCCCTCTTTGATGACTCCAAATAATCGATTCGTTTTTCAACATCTGTCACTCTTGTGACTAGCTCAGATAATTTTTTTTCCATCGCCGTAATCGCTCGACGTATTACAGCGAGATCCTCCAAGTCCGCAAGTACCTTCGTCAACATCACCAACATGTTGGACAGTTGACGCTGGATTCCTTCTCCCGCCACACCATCCAAATTGAGTCCCTGGTCCACAGGCCTGTCTGGGCTTTCCTCTTGAACCCATAAGTGTCTTTTAATGTCTCCAGAGCCCGAGGATTTTGACTTCTTTGCCATGTTTACCTCAAACAGTAAATGTGTAACTGGGTGTATCGAATTTCAGTGGATTATATCATGAAAATAATAAAAACAAAATTGCAAAGTGCGCAGAGCTGTCTCTCACACGTCTGCCCTTCGCATGCTGTCACCGTACTCCCATAATTATACATCCTTAAGTTGATTATTCTAAAGTTAAAGTTAAAATATCTGCCTTGGGTTTTCAGATGGTCTTTCGGAGTACTTCTGTGGGAAATTGTGAGTTTAGGTAAGTTTGTTTGTATTAGTTGTAACAAATTCTTGTTCAATGTCTGTATACGTGACATTTGTTTCAATCAGTATCCGTTAAGATGTGAATGCCATGAATCTGTTCTACTTAAGGTGGAACCCCATACTGTGGGATGACCTGTGCTGAGCTCTATGAGAAACTTCCTCAGGGCTACAGAATGGAGCAGCCCAGGAACTGTGATAATGAAGTGTAAGCACAGATCCTCATGCCTTGTTACCACTCTTTATGTTCTTTATTGAATTATTGCCATTGTGTAATGCAGTTGTAGTCATTGCCATATAATTCTTCATACAGGTACGAACTGATGAGACAGTGCTGGCGAGACCGACCCTATGAGCGACCGCCATTTTCACAAATATCTGTCCAGCTAAATAGAATGCAAGAGGCTCGGAAGGTAAGGAGAAAAATAGATTTGAAAAAATAGACCAAAATGTGGTCTTGGCGGACTAGATCTGCTTACGCTGCTTCTGTTAGAACGTACAATGATGATCCAAAACATTATGACCACCTGCCTAATATGATGTTGGTCCTTCGCGTGCTGCCAAAATAGCACTGACCCGTTGAGGTATGGATTCTACAAGACCCCTGAAGGTGTCCTGTGGTATCTGGCACCAAGACATTAGTAGCAGATCCTTCAAGTCTTGTGAGTTGAGAGGTGGAGCTGCCATGGATCGGATTTGTTGGTCCAGCACATCCCACAGATGCTCAATCAGATTGAGATCTGGGGAATTTGGAAGCCAGGGCAACACCTTGAACTCTTCATCATGTTCCTCGCAGGGCGCATTATCCTGCTGAAAGAGGCCACTGCCATCAGGGAATATCATTGCCATGAAAGGGTGTACCTGGTCTGCAGTGATGTTTAGGTAGGTGGCACGTGTCAAATTGGTGTCCACATGAATGTCCAGACTCAGGTTTTCCCAGCAGAACATTGCCCAGAGCATCACACTCCCTCCACCGGCTTGTCGTCTTCCCACAGTGCGTCCTGTTGCCATCACTTTCCCAGGTAAACACGTCACACGTTCATGGCCATCCACGTGATGTAAAAGAAAACGGGACTCATTGGACCAGGCGACCTTCTTCCACTGCTCTAAGGTTCCGTTCCGACGCTCGAATGCACATTGTAGGCGCTTTCGGCGGTGGACAGGGGTCAGATCTAGACCAGTGGTGCTGGGGAGGAGAAGGGTTTTAGAGAGAAACCTCTTATAGTGAGCTTCAGTGTAACCAGATTACCTGCCAACAACTGAGGCAATTTAAATGTTAAACAAAGAGAGAGTATGTTGATTGGACAGCAGATTACATGTCAAAGGACCTGTCAACTTAAGGATAATTAATGTTTGCATTAGCACAAACCCATTAGAAAAAAACAAAACTCAGAACTCTGAATAATAATAATAATAATAATAATAATATTGATGGTTGTGGAACCCTAAGAGCAGTTCCCATTGTCTGAACTAATTGAAATGGCCAGCAGAGCAAGGCAGAGCATGTGTGCACTTATATTCTAGGCGAATATAGCGGAACTCGTGGGTTCTGCCATGTCACAGCTGGGCTATTTTTATTTTTTTAAATCAGAGCTTCAGAGCCAGAGCTTCAGTCCTAATTTAATCCTTGGTCATCAACCAACTTCTAATTCTTTTCTTTTATGCAGGCCTATGTCAACATGGCCCTCTTTGAGAACTTCACTTATGCTGGAATAGATGCTACAGCTGAAGAGGCCTGACTACTTGCCCCCCCAGACCCAAGCAGGGTTCATAGCCCGAGGGAGGCTCATCACAGTAGGGCTTTGCGCTACTGTCACTCTCCTGTGGCCAGGTTCCATTGTTCAAAGAGACACTCCACCAAGACCACATGGCTATAGAGAATGGACTGTGAAAGGACACTGTTAGGGGCATTGACTCTCTTTGGCTAGATTCTGGAAGGGCATCTCAGGACCTGTAGACACGTGTTGACCTTGGATTGCTCAAAAGCAAATGGAACCTACAATATGAGCTACATCTGTAGCAGGCTGGGTCTGTGGGGATCTGGACCATGTATTGATATTTTTCTTGGGAGAATCGTTTTGTGAGGTTGTTGAAATGGACATCAAATGCAGTTCATTCCGTGGACAAATGTGCCAGTATCATTCAATGTAACACTTGAGAAAAGTAATGAATATGTACAATGTAGTAGTTTCCTTACTAAGACTCATGCAGGGTCCAAAATTAACAGTTGGCAATTGCCAAATGCGAGTGAAAATGACTTTGTCGAGTAAATAAACTCACCACTGGCCAGAACTGCAGAATAATATGTGGTTAAAATGTAATTGTAAGAATGATAGTCTAGCCCTCATTGAAGTAAGCGGCACAGCAATTCAAATCGAAGAAATACAAGCCATCTACTAAAGACTCACCCATCTTCTGACAAATTTTACCATCAGAAGTTTATCCATGATAAGTTTTTTCTCCAGAAATTTGGAGAAAAAAATATGTGGAAGCTACCAGAACGAATATATATGGAGCATTACAAAAATCTTTTTCTTAATTAGAATTATTGTCTTGTATTCCAGGAAAAATATCTAAACATCATTAAAGCAACATACATTTACTTGAGAAGCAAAAAGATATTAAGTCTTAATTTCAGAGAAATCTAACAAACTTTTGTGAAGTTTTGTGAAGTTGTCTTGGACTTACACTGATACCTAGGGGTGTGGATGCAGCATCATTTAAACTCAATAGTTTTCAGGTCCAGATGCCATTGCAGAAATTCACTATTCACAGCCAGCCAGGATTAAATCCCTGACTGAAAGTGTCCAATCAAAGGGTGGTCACTGAGATTAAGCGAGTAGTATTTGGTTTGTCATGTGATCCTAACATGACAGCCCCCATGAGGGGACCCTCTCCATGTAAAATAAAGGCAGAGGCTATTTGCACTAAGTGCAAATAGCAATAGATGCTATTTATACTAAGTGCAAATAGCAACAGATGCTATTTTCACTAAGTGTAAAAAGCAACAAAAAGCATCTTCTTTGCACTAAGTGCAAAAAGCCTTAGATTCTCTTACACCCCTGTTTAAATTCTAACATACAGTATAGTGGCATCACTGCAGCATTTCTATTGTGTTTATTTGGAGTCCCACAGACAACCTACACCAACCCCTAACCCTAACCCTACCTTACAAAAATTTAGCATTGTTTTACTACAGTAACCATAGTATCACTATGGTATTTTTCTAGTAAAATCATAGTAACCACAAAATTAAACATGGTTACTATTAACTACTATTAACAACATGTTACTGTAGTAACACCATGGTTAGTACATCAGAACTATATAGTTTCCACCAAAACACATGGTTACTACAATATTACTATAGTAAAACCATGGTTAATTTTATCCGGATCAAATCCTTCTCTCAACTCCCCGACCTTCACTGTGACCAAATCACTGTGAGGAATCTCTTTTATTTATCACTATAAGTAGTATTATAGGAAATATTAAGAGTAGAGGCATGGGAAAAAAAAATATGTCAGAGGGTGGGATTCAAATGCAGGTCTCCAGCATGACAGCACACACGTACCGTCATTACACCCAGAGCTACTACAGCTGCACATGGGGGGCACAGTTTGTCATATAATCCTGTTTCCACCAGACTGTTGGAGCGCAAAGAGTCAGTTATCCAATCTCTTAATCCACTAAATGTCTTAACCCGTTAACCAGTTTAATGTCTCTGCCCCATCGCGAAAAATTCTAATATGCCCGCCTTCATCTGATCAGCAATTGACCCCAGATAAATCTGTCTTGGCTGTCTTGAGTTTGGTCTGAGCAGTGGTGGGCAGAGTTAGTGTAAATAGCCTCTGCCAACAAGAAGGGCTATTTGCATTTAGTGTAAATAGACACTCCGCTATTTGACTTGTCATGTGATCCTAACATGGCAGCCCCCATGAGGGGACTCTCTCCATGTAAAATAAACAGCTTTTATAAGGTTACTTGTTTTTTTGTTTTTTATAAGGTTATGATTGAAGTATTCATCTCATGCGAGTGCTCATGATTTTAGACATTAGTTTCAAAATTACAATTAATTTCTTTAGAAGTAGATCTTTTTAAATGAGGAAATAATTACTGTGTACCTTAAAAACAAGAAGAAAAAAAAACTATTTGCCAATAGGGTAAGAAAAAATTAAAAGAAACAAATTCTCGATGAAGTAAGTTTATTTTTCTTTTCTCAGTCTGTCATTTTGCTTCTCAAGTAAATTGTATGTTGTTTTATGTATGTTTAGATATTTTAACTGGAAAACAAGTCAAAAATACTTACTAAAAATTATATTTAGAAATATTCAAGATAAGAGAGGCAGACTTTTTTTTTTAGACATCTTTTATATGATGCTGTGAGTGACACTGTGACCTACACTTTTTGTCATGATTAAATAAAAATAATGCAAAACAGTTTCACAGCAGGCTAGAAACATTTATGGTCAGTAGATTTTCTTAATTCAGTGGTTAAAAAGTTTATTTCAGACCCTGGTCTTGGGTGATCTCTGTACATAGAATTTCTGTTCTGTTTATTAGACAATGGATAGCCAGTAAAGATTGTAAGTTCCTTTTTTATGTAATGTCTAGAAGTAATGTTATGTATGACATATGTATGGCATGCTAAAACCATTTAAAAAGAACATTAGAGAATGTGTTCATGTTGATAAATAAAGTAAATATGTGGTGACAGGTCTCATCACAGCGGCAATTGGAGTGCCCAACTGTAAACCTGTGATATGGAACAGAAAGAACTCTCTCTCTCTCTCTAAGTAGTGGAGTTGAGGTCAGGCTCCTTCCCTGCTGCAGCTTGCTGATCTGTCAATGGTATTTCCTCCTATTCTGCAATAAGCCCAGAAGCTATCAGTCAGGGTATGGCAACTCAGTTTCCTCCAGTTCACACACTCGCACTTTAAGAAAAACAGACAGACTTTAATTAACCTACTTAGATGCCCCCTCTCTCTCTTCTTTCACCTCCATAGTCATGTCTTGCCTTTAAACTCTTAAATATTATTAAATCATTTGTTGCTTGAGTGTTCATTTTTAAAATCCTGATCATTTACCTACTCATTTATGGTGGCCAACCAAGATATGAGATAATGCACGCAGAATTTCACTATGATAACTTCACGGTGATTTTCATTACTACATAAGCCAAAATGATACAAATCCCTTAATTAGCATCCTAATTTTCACATGATTCGAAAGATATCCCACAGAAAAAGGAACTCTAGATAATTTTTTGTCAGAGGCTTGATAACTGCACTATAAACTTATACAGACTTCATTCTATATATACAGTGGCTTGCCATATTATTTAGTAAAAGATTTGTATTAGTTACAAAAATCTGTTAATTGAAGTACAGTAAGCGAATTCAGTATTTTAACATTCTGAAGCTTTTACAGCAAAAAGCTTTGTTATGGAGTTACATTCATACATTATGTTTGTAATATGGACACAATCGAGGACTGAGCTTGAGTGTATGCATGTGTTAAAGAGACACTTTTGTCAGTTCGGGTGCCTGCCTCAATCCCCAGTGCAACCACTTCCTATTGCACTGGGACTTGTCAGATGACCACCTACCAACATACCCACCCTCTCATTAAAGCGTGAAGTGCTTAACACAAACATATTTACACATCTAAAATATTCTGTGTATGGACCACCTGTGGACATGATGCAGCTCATCTGGTGGATATTTCTTTCCTATCTGTTTAGCCAGGTGCATTCAGTGCCTCACCTATCAAAGCAAAGTAAGGCACAAGAGTGGGTTGATGATTGTATTTAATTAGTTAGACTGTGTACTTATCTATTTATTAGTTAAGTTAATTTGGTTGTTATGTCTGTTCTAGTTGTGCTATTTTTTTTAAAGATGTATCTCTCTGAACACAACTGTGAAAAGCAACAGTAAATTCAACACAATAAGGATGTATTTATTAATGCAACATGTAAAATCATGTCACTTGGGGTTGGAAAGCAGTTTTAATGGTAAACTTAATTGTTTTTATTTTCTTATTTTATTAAAATTCACAAACTATGCCTTCCATTAGGGGAAAGCATCCTTCAAAGCATTTTCACTTATATTGAGGTTAAGTGTGATACTTAAATTTGGCAGTGCATTACTGCAGATATTGTTGGCTTTCCTATCACAAATTGCCTATGTTCCTCATTCGCTTTGGATAAAAGTGAATAAGCGACAGATGATTCTGAAATGTACTATCGTATCTATTCACCTTTTTGTATTGAAGCTCCATGTAGGGTTTTCTCCTTTTCAGATATTGCGCTCTTGGCTACAGATGAGAACCCCAAATGTTTCACCAGGAATCTAGAAAGCTTCACTTGTTTTTGGGAAGCACCTATGGGAAAGTCATATTATTTTATCTACAGACTTCATGAGTAAGAGTGCTCTGTATTGCTTTCTTCTGTATTAGCAGTGTAAAAGGTCAATTTATTACTGCAAAGAGATCATTGAGTTTGCTTTCTGATGATAAGGAACTGCTAGAGACTTTACATCGGAAGCAAAAATAAATATGCATAAAGCCCTCACATTGGGGAATAAGGTAGAAAGGTCTTATTTCATCTGTTTAAGAGACCTGCATCAGTGTCAGGTTCTATAATGAGGATGTTTAGCATTGCAAACATGGTATGTGTCTAATTACTGCTTTACTCAAAAAACATTTTTTAAGATTTATGCATTTCAATTTCATAAAAAAATTCCATCAAATTGAAATGAGTAATCTTTAATAAAACAAACTAATAAAATAAAAATAAAAAAATAAATATTTTAAGCTTTATAAATGTTAATTTGTTATACATTACACAATTCAATTTTATGAAACTGATTGTGTGGTGATTGCAAGTCACATGATTGTCTTAGCCCTTTCAGACAATGTTCTCAAACAAGGCTTTATTTATATTTTAAAGGAATATTTCAGGTTCAATACAAGTTAAGCTCAATCTACATTATTTGTGGCATAATGTCGATTACTGCAAAAAAATTCTTTTATTCTCTTTGGGGGGTGGTTCTCCCCTTTTCTCCCCAACTGGGCATGCCCAATTCCCAATGTGCTCTAGGTCCTCGAGGTGGCATAGTGACTTGCCTCAATCCGGGTGACGGAGGACGAATCTCAGTTGCCTCCATGTGGGTAGAGTCAGGTTAACTCAACGTGAATCTTCCCACCCTAGCAAACGGGCTAACTGGTTGCTTAGGAAGCCTGACTGGAGTCACTCAGCACACCCTGGATTCGAACTTGTGACTCCAGGTGTGGTAGCCAGCGTCTTTACTTCCTGAGCCACCCAGGCCCCCCTTGTCCCTCATATTCTTTAAAAAAAAAAAAAAAAAAGCAGTTACACTGAGGCACTTAAAATGGAAGTGAAAGGGGCCCATTTTTGGAGGGTTTAAAGGCAGAAATGTAACGTTTATAATTTTATAAAAGCATTAATTCTTCTGTTACAACATGAATTATTTGAGCTGTAAAGTTGTTTAAACTGTCATTTTTAGTCATTTTAGGGGTTTAGGGTTTGTAGACAATACATCATCATGGTAACGAAGTTGTAAAACTGGCAATAACTTTACACAGAAAGGTATAGTATGTGATGTTATCACACTAAAATCATGTTAACACATATTGTTTATGTCTTGTGGCTATACTTTTGAAACAGTATTTTAACATTCAAAATATTGGCAACATTCACTCATTATAAGTGCCTCACTTGAACCCAGATGTTTTATTTAATTTGTTTAAGAAAAGGATGGATGAGTCAAAATACATTTTTGTAGTAATCAACATTATGCCACAAATCTGTTTGTTGAGTTCAATTTGTATTGAACCCAGAATATTCCTTTAATTAAAAATAATAACAAAAATGAGAAACATTATTCAGGCCCTTGTTTGAGTTTGATATACTGCTGGACATCATCATTACATTTTTACTGACATAATTTCCAGTTTGAGGAAAATATCCATATACTGAGGCATTTATGTTCTGCAAAGTGAGGGAATACTAAAGGAAGTACTGAAATTGGAGAATGACAATTAGAACTGGCGAATGGTATCAGATGTTTTTTGGAGAATATATGTGTGTCAGTTTTGCAGTATTTTTACTGTGTTTTCAGGGGCCTAGACTACTTTACTTAAAGGTTCCTTGAGGTTGACAACTTGCTTGTTATTTTTTACACAATCTACTAAAAAGGAACTAAAATTATAACACTACAACCAGGTGAAAGTGCCTGCAATGTAAGTGAGGCACTTACAATGGAAGTGAATGGGGCCCATTTTTGGAGGGTTTAACAGCAGAAATATGAAGTTATAATTTTATAAAAGCACTTACAATAATTTTTCTGTTAAAACTTCTGCATTATTTGAGCTGTGAAGTTGTTTAAATCATAATTTTTACAGTCATTTTAGCACTGACATTACATCATTACATACATTAATTGTCTATAACTTTACACAGAAAAGGTTAGTAAGCGATTTTATCACACTAAAATCATGTTAACACGCATATTGTTTGTCTTATAGATATACTCTTGAAATAGTGAGTTTTTAAACGTTTACAGATTGGCCCCATTCACTTCTATTGTAAGTGCCTTACTGGAACCCAGATTTTTGCTTTTTTTAAAGATAAGGAGGGACGAGTCAAAATAAAACAAATGCTGTCCACTGAGCTTAACTTGTGACTTTATACATCGTCATGGCAACAACTTTACACAGAAAAGGTTGTGATTTTATCACATTAAAATCACTGTTTATGTATTATGGTTAAAAATAGTTTGAAATAGTCTGTAATTGACCCTCATTCACTTCCATGGTAAATGCCTAACTTTCATCTCGATTTTTGCGTTTTCTTTTTTTTTAAAGAAAAGGAGAGACGAGTGTAAATAATTTTTTGTGGTAATCAATATTATGCCACAAACTTGTATTGAACCTGGAATATTCCTTCAGTGTCTGTGGTGGTTATGACTTTGGTTAAAACAAATACTTTTGTATCAAACAGAACAGAGGAAGAGAAGAGGTGTAATGTGACACAACAGACTTATGAGGAGAAGATGTTCTTACATATTTGCACATTCCCACCAAGTGATGTTTATCTGTTTGACTACACAGAGGTCAGCGTGGTAGACATGCACACCAACATAATCGTCTACAGCCGCAATGTCAGTGTGGAAGATCAGCGTATGTGTGTTTACCATATAATCATGATGAGCATTTATGAAGAGCAACTATTTTATTTTATTTTTTCAGCTTTTATGAAAAAATGTATTGCAATTAAATCTATCTGCACATATCTTCCTCCAAGATCTACTGTATCCTCCATCAAATATATCCCTTCATCCGACTGGCGAGGTGGGCCAAATGTTAGTTCAATGGAAAGACCCAATAAACATTTGGATTAATAAGCAAAAAACACAGTATGAAATTCGTTACAACTCCAAACACAAACAAAGCACAGTTAAACAGGTGAGTATGATACATACCTTAAAATACTAAACTGTTCTGTATGAGTTGTATGTATAGAAACAGCTTATTTACTAAATGCAGTGCACACTCACTCCTCGTAGGTGACAGGATCTTCCCATAAGCTCACCTCTCTAGCTGCAGGAGAGAACTGCACACTGCAGATGAGAGCCAGACCTGATAGCAGGCTTTGGGGTGATTGGTCAAGTCCTGTAACAGCTGTGGTCCCACAATCTGCAAGTAAGAGCTAAAAGGAATTGTTCACCCAAAAATAAAAAATGTGTCATAATTCATTCACCCTCATTTCGTTCCAAACTCGTATGACTTTCTTTCTCATGCAAAACACAAAAGATGTGTTAATAAATATTCCAGTCATTTTCTTTAATGCAATGGCAGTCGATAGTGACTCGCTTTAAAGCTTAAAAAAAGACCAAAAAGTATCATAAAAGTAGCCACGCAACTTGTGCATGTCAATAATTGCTACAGGTAATATGTAGCCTAGTTCTAGACAATCTTAATTTATCTAGACCCTGTGGGCACTCCGTGAGTGTGCCATCTGAGGCTGAGATGACTACCTTCCATAATTCAAACCTTCACAATTACACATTCAGAAGATGGACATTTTTCTGGACATAAGAAAAATAATAGGTATACTTCTTATCACCTTCTAATCTTTTGCAAATTTTCAGATGACATAAAATTAGGGTGCCACACTCCTGATCTGTATCGAGTATTATGCAAATGGAGTGAAGAATTATATGATGGTGGCAGATACAACCTCCATTACAGGCAAACAAACAGGTCTCATGTTTTATTATTATCCTGTTACAACTTCTCTTAATATTACAGTAATCATAAGCAAGCAGTTTAATTCAGTTCCTACAGTCCACCTTGTCTGGTTTTTCAGAAGTTCATGGAGCAGTTGGAAGCTGTGTTCCAAAGCCAACGACACTGTGAATCAGTGTGTCTTGTATGGGGAGGAGTCCACTGTCTATCAGGTTTATCTCAGCACTGGCCTGGAACGATTCAGTCGAACTTTTTACATGAAGACTTTCAGTATGACCAGTAACAGTGAGTGTGAAAGCAGATCAAAAACCACCTGTCATACTGTACATAAGGCATCATCCAAATCATCTCGATTTGATCTCTGTGCAATCTTCAACATATTTAAAAACAGTTTAAAACCATTTACTATTTTGTTTTGGGCAAGGCTCCATGGTAGTTGCAATGTTTTGGACATGCATCTTGATCAGTTACTCAAAGTAATCCATTACATTTATTTAAAATAATTGTAATCACATTACCAATAACTGCATTGAAAGTACTTTTAAGTTACTTTTTAAAACACTTTTGCGCTAAGAGGTGCACTCAGTAATTTACAAAAATGTACTACTAGAGAAATTAATTAGATTTTTGAAAGATGTGTAAAATCATAACCACTTACACAAGATAAAGACTCCAGTCATATCAGTCACCTTATAAAAGCGGTTTTATTCTACATAATCACTTTTACTGATCAATTAAATTGGATTATAATTGTGTTTGAATGATGTTGCATCCACACCGCTAGGTGTTAGTGTAAGTCCATGATGAAAAAATAAATTTAAAAAAATACTTCATAAATTCAAATGTCTATATATCCTCCTTGTTCATTCACTCAGCACCACACGTTTCTCCCTTAAAATTACTCAGTAACTCTTAAGCTGTCACAGAAACACAAACGAATGAACATATGAATGAAATACATGTTTTAAATGTATTCTGCATAAATATTATTTTAAAATGTGTAACCCTTGTAATCTATTGAAAAGTATGTATCTGTAATCTGATTACAAAAATTTAAAATGCAATGTTACTCCACTGTTGACTTTTAAAAGAAATTAGATTACAGTAATTTGTTACTTTGTAATTGGATTATACCCATCACTGATCATTATAATACCATGGTATGCTTTGAAGTACATTGGAGCGCCATGTAAATACCATGGTTGTCCATGAATGTGGTAATTACTCATTAACATGGTACATTTTAAAGCACCATAAGTATATAAAAAAAAAAAAAAAAAATATATATAGCTTTTTATTGCTAAAGGTTATTTTACAAATAGTGCAAAAGTTCATTATACATTCAAAATATGAATATTACTAATTCTTTCTAAATAATAAGTGACAGCCAGAAGCCCATCAGTCTCTCTCTCTCTCTCTCTTTTTTTTTTTGGTCAGTCAAAACAGAGCCTCCAAGAGGGCTTCAGGAACAGACAGTGGACGGTAGGCTTTGTTTAAGCTGGGCTCCACCTCTTTTGATTATCTCTCAGTACCTAAAATACCAAATCCGCTATCAGCTCCATGGAGAGAATGAGTGGAAGGTGAGTTTGAATAACGTGAAATGAGCAATTTAAACAAATATACTTAAATGATTCAAAAGATCATTGATAGATGAAACACTGGTATATAAACTGTATATACACCGATCAGCCACAACATTAAATCCACCTGCCTAATATTGTGTAGGTCCCCCTTGTGCCGCCAAAACAGCGCCATAGAATAGCATTCTGAGACGATATTCTTGTCATCACAATTGTACAGAGCGGTTATCTGAGTTACTGTAGACTTTCAGTTCGAACCAGTCTGGCCATTCTCTGTTGACCTCTCTCATCAACAAGTCATTTCTGTCCGCAGAACTGCCGCTCACTGGATGCTTTTGGCACCATTCTGAGTAAATTCTAGAGACTGTTGTGCGTGAAAATCCCAGGAGATCAGCAGTTATAGAAATACTCAAACCAGCCGGCCTGGCACCAACAATCGTGCAGATATGGGTCATGAGCTTCAGTTAATGTTCACACAACCCATCAGAAAGGAAAAAAAAAAAAAAAAAGTGATTTCAGTGATTTGGACCGTGGAACAATTGTTGGTGCCAGATGGGCTGGTTTGAGGATTTCTATAACTGTTGATCTCCTGGGATTTTCACGCACAAGTCTCTAGAATTTACACCGAATAGTGCCAAAAACAAAAAATATCCACTGAGCGGCAATTTTGTGGATGGAAATGCCTTGTTGATGAGAGAATGGCCAGACAGTTACGAACTGACAAAGTCTACGGTGACTCGGATAACCGGTCTGTACAATTGTGGTGAGAAGAATAGAATTGCAGAATGCTATTCTGAGATGCGGGTTGCCGCTGTTTTGGCAGCACGAGGGGGGCTTACACAATATTTGGAAGGAGGTTTTAATGTTGTGGCTGATCGGTGTATATATAAATGTATATGAACATACAGTAGGTATTTACTGTATCTGCTCTATGCTCTGAATCAGTTGTATTAAACAGTTGCATTTACTTTCAAACAACATCCTGTGGTAGCTTTTCATTGTACCCAGTTCCAAGACCAGCACTTGTCTGGATGTGCAACTAGGGGGGCAATACAGCATTCAGGTCAACGCACAACCAGATGGATCAATCTACAGTGGATGCTGGAGTGATTGGTCGAAACAACTCACTGCCCATTTACGTCGAGGCAAAGGTAGAAAAACTTTCTGACATTAATGAACAAAACAACATCTCTGAAGCTCTGGACAATTTTGAACAATCATTTCTGCTTTAACACAGAGTGGATCTTCTTTGTCTGCATACCAGTAGCTTTACTGATTATTGCTTTTGCATTCATCTTATTCTTCCCCAAATACTTCAGGTAATTTAGTCCAAATCACTCTAACACTGAACATTTCAAAACTACGATCTAAAATGTGAACAGAATGTAAAAGGAATATAAACCTATGTACCTTACTTTCACTCCATTAGTAAGGTGAAGCAGTCTCTGTGGCCATCAGTCCCAAACCTAAACAAGGTGCTGGAGAGTTTTCTGGCAGATATCAGTGGATCACACTGGGTAATTTTTTTATCACCTTTGATAATTACGCAAAATCACATGAGCAGGGTTGGAAGGTAACGGAATACATGTGGCAGGATTACGTATTTAAAATACAAAATATAAGTAACTGTGTTCCACTACAGTTACAATTTAAATAATTGGTAATTAGAATACAGTTACATTCAAAAAGTATTTTGATTACTGAAGAGATTACCTTGCATTTTATTTTCATTTGTTTAATTTAATATTTAGTCCTTTCAGCTAGAAAACATTTATACATATAAATGATGCGATCCAAAGTGCATTTGAACAGTGGTGAAACACTTTCTTATGATGTGTTACATTCATACGAGCAGACAGAGAAGTAAGTTTGAAGTAAGTTTGAAGCAGAAGAAATAGAAATAAACCTTGTGTAAATTGTCAGTTTTACGCTAAGCTAAAATGCTGTTTCTAGCCATTTTACATGCATGTTACAAGGCACGATTTTATCTTTTATCAAGAAAATTCACGTTGGATCATAATTTGTTTTAGAAACAACACTGCATAAGATATTTAGGTTTTTCAGAGAATGTATTTTTAACATGTGTATTTTGTCTTACTGTACTGGCAGAGTTTTTATAGTCAAAACAAGTGAAAAAATCTACCAGTGCTGAAGAAGTAATCCAAAGTATTTAGAATACGTTACTGACCTTGAGTAATCTAACGGAATACGTTACAAATTACATTTTGCAGCATGTATTCTGTAATATGTAGTGGAATACATTTCAAAAGTAACCCTCCCAACCCTGCACATGAGCAAGAGTGCTGTTGTACTGAACATAAGCACTGGTCGTAGGTAATCACAGCTATGCTGATATTCAGTATAACAGCAAAATTGCAAGTGTTATATTGCTTTTACACAACAGTTCTATAAACAAGTTAAAATGGACATTTTTGACTCAGTATGGCCAATTATTTTGTCTAGTTTTGCTGTGCTAATAAAAGTTCCAAATGAAGACAAAGCAGGATCAAGATCAACCATTTTATGTCGACAAATATTACAGGGCTTTCTGGTGGTACCGCTGCTCCCTATATACATATATAACTCCACTGGTTGCCCTTCCTCACACGTTATACATTATTCAAGGACCAAATAGCAGTCGTGCAACACAGATGATCAATTTTGCAATATAAACACCAACAGAACACAAACTAGAGGTAGGATTCTGCTGGTTCTGGAGACTCTGCCGTCTCTCCTCATATAATGACGTAATTTCAACACAAATCAATATTTCATGTTCATTTAATTATCTATTTGGTGAGTAGCCATGGATAATCTACAGTCAGCTGTTCATCATCACAAAATAAACCCCTTTAGGGTGATACAAGATCCCTCTGGTCCGCGTTGGGGTCCTGATCATCCTGATGGGGTTAATTTTGAGATGACTGACTGCCTGTAGAATATTCCTTACATAAATCAAAAGACAGAAAAATGCCACAAACACAGACAACTGGAGTAATACAAACAGTGAGTCCCAGTTCTGTTACACTGAATATCAGCACTCTTGGAACACCAGCTGTCCAATAAGATTAGAGGACCGGAACTGTTCAGAATTCATGAGTATAATTTAATACTTTTTTTACATTCAGATTTTAAAAAAAATTTAAAAACATTCTTTTGCCGTTTTCTCATTTCATTCTTTAAATTATACTTTCTTGAATTCAGGAGCCAACCTTCAACGTCAAGCAATGCGACAATGCTGCTACCATGTCAGTGTTAGAGATCCTGTCTGAGCGGAAAGCTGCAGTTACAGAAAAACCCTGTAAGGAGGCCACCTATCTTTTTCTCCCTGAGGGAGACTTCTCAGCTGGTGAAAAAAATGGGGAGGATTTTGGAGAGGGTTTGGAGATGGCTCAAGATTATGTGATTTTGAACACCGATGAAATAAATTCCATGTTTTACAGGGAATGACTGTGTGTACAAGGATGTTTCTTTATCTCACTTGGCCACTGAAAATCTACACTCTTGCCCTAGTGCCTGCTCTACCAGCTTTCCAGAGTGCACGACTAATATCCTCAACCATTCCTATCTCCTTCTGGCAGAACAATCGGAGCTTCAAGAGTATAATTTGGCCTGTCACTATACAAAAATACAACGATAGTAATAAAGCAAGTGGAGAATTCTTAAAATTTGTGATAAAGCTTAATCTCATTTGTTTTAATACAAAATAGGAGTTCTGGGTTAGCCCCACCTCATAAATAAAAAAACTCAGAAAAGGAATAGAGGCCTGTGAGGTTGAGCTTGTTTGAGTTTGTATCATTTGTATCTTAAGAAACAGACAAGGTACAACATATGGATCCATCACAGCTCTCATTATGCATCAACCCAGATCTGAAATCAGGTGTTACGTGGATATTGTAAAGACATTTGTTCAATGCATGGAACTTCAGTAAAAGCCATCAAATTTACTTAAGTATTTAAGGAAAAATAAAAACCAGACATCCCAGTTGTCAGATCATGTTCCTTACAATGACTTGTAGAACAGAATAAAGCCATATGCACTTCCATATTGCTATAATGGGGACCTTGTAAATAGGATTACTGCTCTTAAAAGAATATTCCAGGTTAAATACAATTTGTACATTGCAGTAAAATGTTACCAGCTTTCTATGATTCTACTTAAGCAATTATGCTTGTATATTTGTAATATTTGTTTTTTGTAACAGTACTTAATATTGTCATTAATATGACAAAAGAACAAGTCTCATAACTGGAGGCAGCCAATAGCTTTATTGTATCAAGACAACACAAAACTGAAAAGTAAAATTTGACCACATTAAAGAATGTTATGGTACATTGTATGAAAACTGTAAATTTAACAATGACAATCATTAAATAATAAACAAAAACTGTATGCGTCTTGCTCTCCCACACTAAAATGTATAAAAACCAATTTACAATAAAGTCTGTTGTGCAAATTCTTAACTAAAGTGTGAAATGGAAGACAGATTAACGTGATTTGAATAGGAACACATTCTGTTAGATGGAGAGCATAAAGATATTATTAGAATATACAGTGTGATCAAATGCACATTTAAAACTTGATATTTATAGGATTACACATGCATAACTTGAAGCATTAAAAATGATCATTTATTCAAAACAGATGCTGGGATAAATTTCAGATTCAGTTAGTAAGGTCAAGTTTTTGGCCATTCCCGGAAGCCAATGCAAAGCGCCAAACAAGATTTTAAAATCAGCTCTCTGAATGTCCAGAAAGGTGGACACACTTAGCAGGGATCAAAACAGGTTGCCAGTTAGAGCCTGCGATTTCTCGGAAATACCAAACCAAACCAGCTTTATTTACCAAATGCAAGGCAATCACAGTACTGTGCAACAAGAGTTTATCAGTCAGCCTTCAGGGCATAAAGTACATCGTCCTGACTTACATTGAGGCGAACACGGAGCAGCAGGTCCAGGTGGCTGCCTTCTAGGAGAAGCAAACGACAGGAACCCAGTCTCTGACAAACCGCCAGCCCTTCAGACACACTCACCGGGTGCAAACCCTCAACACGACACACAGCCTGGTGCTGGAAAAATACCTGGGAGAAAGGGAGAGCAGAAAAACACAATTTTAACAAAGAAAAATAATTGTGAATTAAAACATCTTTAAAAGACAGGATATGTATGAAGTAGGGTCAGTGTCATTTTGTTAATTGATCAACAGACTAGTTGATTATGCAAGTTACCTGCTGAAAAGTGGCCTCTTCGAGACCCAGTCGACGAAATTCTGCAATAACAGCCCTCAAGAAAAGCTGCTCCTGAATAGAGGCACTCCTATAATAACAATGACAGTTATAAATATAAATTATAAAACTTTTTGTTCCTGGATGCTGACTTACATTTATGTAGTAACTGTTTTTTTCTTTTTTTAAAAGGCTATATTAAAGCCACTCTGATCATCCCTCCTCAAATTAACATCAAAGGAGGTGTTAAAAGATACAAAGCAATTGGCTGAATTATCATCTCTACTGTAATCGGCGAACCTGTGTTTCCACAGGTAATATACATAACATAACATAAATCACATAACATCAATCCAGGCTCACAAAGCATGCTTTAAACATGTTGTGTCTGAACATGTTAATGATATCAACAATGTTCACCTTACTGTACATTTACCTCAGGAAAGTTATTCAATGTCCATATATAGCATTAAAAAAAAAAAACTCTAGAGAAGGGCATTTTGCTAAAACTTTAAATACCAGCACAGTCAGGGATACAACAAATTTGAGGACAACTCAATGGATATGGAGTAATTTAAAGCTAATGTGCCAGTGAATGGTCAAACCCTATCAAATGCTTTGCAGT